>NW_021909585.1:0-530 GCF_006229205.1 Suricata suricatta | reverse complement strand
TTTTGCTGACATCATCCATCCTTCAGGGACTCCTGGACCTGTGGGAGCTGGACTTTGGCACCTCCCTTCCCACAGAGCCCACAAAACTCTGCTTGAGCACAGAAAACGGCCGCTACTTGGACCTCAACCTCCACCAACTCCTCTACAGGAGTCCTGCTACCTCTCCTTTTCGAAAAGCCTGCACTCAACTCTCATAGGTTTTTTTTTTTTTATAGTATGTATTTCTTTCCTGGGAGACAGAGACAAAGCATGAGCAGGGGAGGGGCAGAGAGACAGGCAGTCAGACTCTGAAGCCTGCTCCAGGCTCTGAGCTTGAGGACACACCCAATGCGGTGCTCAAAGCCACAAAGCCTAGGATGATGACCTGAGCCAAAGTCAGGTGGCTAAACGACGGAGCCACCCCAGTATCTTTCAACTCTCATAAATTAATGGGAAGCCTTCCTGCCTATCCCTGTGCCCCACTTAGAATTATGATAGAAAAGGAGAGGATTCAGTAGGCACAATGGGAAAGATCAGGACCTGAGGTCTCT
>NW_021909584.1:0-530 GCF_006229205.1 Suricata suricatta | reverse complement strand
TGCATCTTGACAAAAAAAAGACCCTTATGTTTTAAATGACAAAAATTATATAAGTGGCTTTATTAGCTTAAAAATGCTCCGGTTTTCATCAATCTCTTTTTATAAGAGAGTACAGAAGTATCTATATATTTCCTCTTCATCTCAAATTTTATTTATTCATTTTTTTTAAAAATTTTTTAATGTTTTTATTCATTTTTGAGAGACAGAGAGAGGCAGAACACTAGCCGGGTAAGGGCAGAGAGAGAGGGAGAAACAGAATCGGAAGCAGGCCCCAGGCTCTGAGCTAGCTGTCAGTGCAGAGCCCAACGCAGGGCTCGAACCCATGAACCGTGAGATCATGACCTGAGCTAAAGTCGGACACCTAGCCAACTGAGCCACCCAGGCGCCCCTATTTATTTATTTTTATTTAAATGTGTATTTATTTATTGAGAGAAAGAGAGAGAGCAGGAGAGAGGGAATCCCAAGCAGGCTCCCTGCTGTCCACACAGAGCCCAAGGCAGGGCTCAAACCCATGAACCCTGAGATCATGA
>NW_021909583.1:0-530 GCF_006229205.1 Suricata suricatta | reverse complement strand
TACTATGAAGAAGCTTCATTTTATATTAAAATTATAAGCCCCAGCTGATGCTGCAAAAGCACAAGAGATCTAAATCCATTTTCCTGTTACTTAGAATGTAATTTAAAGTTCTTTGACATATTTTTTGTTGTTTATATCCAAAATGCTTGTCAGCAACTCTACAATCATTTAAAAATATTTTATTTTATTTATTTTTTTTTTAGGGGAAGATCAGTTTCTTTTCTTTTTTTTTTCCATAATATTTTATTGTCAAATTGTTTTCCATACAACACCCAGTGCTCTTCCCCTCAAGTGCCCTCCACCATCACCACCACCTCTTTTCCCCCCTCCCCCTTCCCCCCCAACCCTCAGTTCATTCTCAGCTTTCAATAGTCTCTCAAGTTCTGCATCCCTCTCTCTCCCCAACTCTCTCTCCCTCCTCCGTTCCCCCTGGTTCTCCATTAGGTCTCTCTTGTTTTCCTGCTAGACCTATGAGTGCAAACATATGGTTTCTGTCCTTCTTTGCCTGGTGGGCACCCTCATACACTATT
>NW_021909582.1:0-530 GCF_006229205.1 Suricata suricatta | reverse complement strand
GGATAGTGGTTGCTCAAATTATGTATTTGTGGAGACAAACTGAATATCTAATAGGCTCATTTTTTAATGTATACCTTAATTGCAAATAATCTGGCTTTAAGAATGGACCCTCTCACCAGATCCATACATGTACTTACACACAACATTCTTCCTGTAATTTTAGCATGCTCCACACCCAAAAGTTCACACAATCCTGACTGAGAATTCCTGGCCTAAATGACTTCTAAGGGCTTACCAATAGTTCACATTCTCTAAATTCTCTGGGGAAAAAATCATGTCTGGGATCACAATGCAGTCACAAAGTTAATGGGGAAAAATGAGTCCCCAGGTTCTGATGATTCATATTTCACCTGCAGGTAAATCAAGAAACACTCACACACATCTTTCTTGGAAGTGAACTGCAAAAGTCAATGTCTTCATTCTGGCCCCATGAAGCAAAGGCGGAATTCAGGAATTCATGGTAAAGACCAGCATGGATTGGAGATGACCACAAGAGAGAGTAGATGTGTCCTAAGACAGAAGGTCTGGTT
>NW_021909581.1:0-530 GCF_006229205.1 Suricata suricatta | reverse complement strand
GACACACATTTGTTCTGAATGAAGCTGAAACTGTCACTGAGTGATATACTGTAAGTCATTTAGGTGGTAATTTTTAAGACTGGTGCAAATACTTTCCAACTCTACCATTATTATGTTCAAGTATATAGTGAGCTCCTTTGGAGGCTCTTCAGTACTTGTAAGGCACGGCGGCAACATTGGAGGCCAGAGGGCTAGACGGGTGCTCAAATTATTAAATGCTGGTCAGCAACATGCACAAAGGAAACAGTTGAAAGACAGAGAAAGGCTCCCTAAAAATCTTGGTAAAAGAAGAATTGGACTACTTATTGTTGGGCTAAAAGAAGAAGTTATATGTGCTCATTGTTGACAAGTCAAAAATAATGGTAGTTCTGGGAGATAAGATGGTTGACCCATTTGGATAGTAGTGAACAAGCCTGAGACTCTTCATCTTTAAAATATTGGATGTTGATGACAGCTTTGTAGTAGAGGCTAAAGTCTGGGATTGTGATGCCTCCTATTTTGGTTTTCTTCTTCAATATAACTTTGGCTAT
>NW_021909580.1:0-531 GCF_006229205.1 Suricata suricatta | reverse complement strand
CAGTCCAAAGTTCTTGGAGCAGGTGAGGGGATCATGTGCTCTCCTTATGTACTTTGTTCTCACCCTTGCCTCCTGCACTGGAAGCCTAAGGACTCTTGCAGTAAAACCCTCACGGCTGGGATCTGTAGGCTGTCTGTATTTTGACCTTGTGACCCCAAGAACTTTGACTGAAGATTTGAGTGTTCATCTCCAATTTTTTAAAAAAAAATTATTTAAATCCAACCTAGTTAACTGTTGTGTCCCCGGGACACGACAGTTAACATATAGTGTACTAATGATTTCTGGAGTAGGGTTTAGTGATTCATCACTAACATATCACACCCAGTGCTCATCCCAACAAGCGCCCTCCTTAATGCCCATCACCCATTTAGCCCGTCCCTCCACTCACCTCCCTTCCAGCAACTTCAGTTCTTCTCTATTTAAGAGTCTCTGATGGTGGCTAAAATGAACAAATCAAGAGACTATAGATGCTGGCGAGGGTGTGGAGAGATGGGCACTCTCCTACACTGTTGGTGGGAATGTAAACTGGTG
>NW_021909579.1:0-531 GCF_006229205.1 Suricata suricatta | reverse complement strand
TGTTTTGCTTTTTAGATTACACAAGAGTGAAGTCATATAGTATTTGCCTTTCACTGTTTGAATCATTTCATTTGGCATAATACCCTCTAGATCCACCCATACTACCACAAGTGGCAAGATCTCAAGGTTTTTAATGGCTGTAGAATATTCCATTGTTTGCATATTCATATAAGATATTGCCCTATACTTGTCAGAATGGTCAACATCAAAAAGACAAGTAACAATTGTTAGAATGTGCAGGACAAGGAACCCTTGTTTACTGTTAGTGGAAATGTAAATTGGTATTGCCACTGTGGAAAACAGTATGGAGGTTCTTCAAAAATGGAAAACAGATATACTGCATAATCCCATAACTCCATTACTGGGTATTTACCTCCCCCCAAAATCCAAAACATTAATCTAAAAAGATATATTTACCCTATGTTTATTGTAGGTTTATTTATAAAAGCCAAGATATGGAAGAAACCTAAGTGTCCATAATAGACCAATGAGTAAGAAAGATATGGTATGAATTAACTCTTTTGATAATTA
>NW_021909578.1:0-1292 GCF_006229205.1 Suricata suricatta | reverse complement strand
TCTTAAAGATGTAGCCAGAGAAGAGAGGGTATTGACCAAACTATTAACACAGCGGGTATCTCTGGTGTGGTACTGGAGTGGGTTTGGAAGGAATTAGTTTTGGTTTTCCTGCACTGTTTCAAATTTTCGACATGATTATATCTCCTAAAAATCAAGTTATTTCCATTTTCAAAGAGAAAGATTAAAAAAGAAAAAAGAGTCGCCAAGAAGATGTATTTGAACTCAGCATCTGGAGCCTGGAGACGAGAAGGGGCCTTTGGAAGAGTTCCGGAATCCAGTCACTGAGGCCTTAGTAGAGATGTGAACTTTGATCCTTGACAAGCAGTGGGAGGAGAATGGGAGGGGAGAATAGAAGACTACTTGCAAGGTTCTTGCAGGCCCGATGGCTCTGCAGTAGTAGCATTGAGTTGGAGGCCCCTCCAGGTAAGGAGACAGAAAGCATCAAAACTCTTGGTGTTGAAAAAAAAAATGGATCAATTGGATTTCATTAAAATTGTAAAAACTTCTACTGCACAAGACACTGTTAAGAGACTGAAAAGACAAGCCACAGTCTGAGAGAAAATATTTGCACAGTGTATCTGATAAAGAACTGGTATCTAAAATATACATGGAACTGTTAGACCTCACAATGACTTTCTAACAACCCAGTATAAACATGGACAACGAATCTGGGTAAGAAACTCACCATGGGAGATACGCAGATGGCCAGTATGCATATGATGAAGCCATTTAGGGAATCACACATTCAAGCGTCAGTGAGCTACCACTGCACACATATTAGAATGGCGAAGATCCAGGACACCGGCGACATCAAAATTTGGTCAAGATGTGGATCAACAGGAAATGCAACACGGTACAGGCGCTCTGAAAGACGACTTGGAAGTTTCTTACCAAAGTAAACATAGCTTACCATGTCATCTAGCAATCACTCTTCTAGGTATATACCTAAATGAGCTGAAAAGTTTCATCCATGCAACAACCTACACATGAATGTTTATAGAAGCTTTATTTAGAATTGTCAGGAATTGGACGCAACCAAGGAGTAGTTTGATAGAGGAATAAATGGCAGCACAGTCATACAGCAGAATATTACTCAGCGCTAGGCAGAAATGAGCTGTCAAGTCATGAAAAGACACGGAGGACCCTTGAGTCTGTATTGGTCCGCAAACACCACCAGTCTGAGAAGGCTACATGCTGTCTGAGTCCAACTGTACGACGTTCTGGAACACACAAACCTCTAGAGAGTAAAAACATCAGTGGTTTCAAGAAGTGGGAAGGTCGGTGGGGCATAG
>NW_021909577.1:0-531 GCF_006229205.1 Suricata suricatta | reverse complement strand
TTCTGCTGAAGCAGGTGTTGCAAGTCTTAAAATGGACTTCAGAACATTCTGGCCAACCTTGAGGGGGATTCATTAAAGACCCATGCTGGGGCTTCTCTCTGGGATGGGAGGGACGGGTGGCCATGGTCCTTCCAGAGTCATTTCTGTGAGAGCTGGGGTGGCCTTCTAGACCACTCAGCCCAATTTGCCTGCCACTGACTCACACACTCACTCATCACAAATGGTGATCCAAAGTCACGCAACTAAAGGAAGTTTGGGAATTAGGACATAGATCTTGTATTACCGCTGAGGGTCCCTGTTGATGGGCAACCTGTTGCTCTCTATATAGGTAAAGAAAGATCAGCTAAAGATCATGTGAGTCACACCCTTTGTATTTTTTTCTTTATATTTTCTTTCTTCAAGTGTTATCGTGTAGGGAAAAAAAGCCCTGTACAGGCCCAAAGAGGCTTAGGTCTCTCAGATCAACTGGCTAATCAATGGAGTGGGTATTACTACCATCTTGTCTTGTTGTTGAAATTAATCAAGGCCAGT
>NW_021909576.1:0-531 GCF_006229205.1 Suricata suricatta | reverse complement strand
AAGGGGAAGAGCACTGGGTGTTGTATGGAAAACAATTTGACAATAAAATATTATGGAGAAAAAAAATAAATAAAAGAGAGAAAGATTAAAAAAACATTTAAAAAAGTACATACTAAATGTGTTTTAAAAACACACCTTGCCAAATATATAATTGCATGTACATCTCACAACTTATGTAATACAAACTTAAAACACTTGCTGAATGAATGAAGACCACATCACATAATCATTTTTATGTTTCGTTGTGTTCTTAGGTCACTTTCAATTGTAGAATTTCCTTGCCATTACTTTGATTTAATTTCCTCTAGTGCGCGCCCTCAGCACCCTGCACATACCTCCATCACAGTTCTCACCGGCACTTTCTGTGCCCTGAGAACACAGTCAGAGGACCCAGAACAGTGCTGTCCAATAGAAATTCATTGTAAACCATATAGGTAATTTAAAATTTCTGGAAATATTTTTAAAAAAATAAGTAGAAACAAATAGTATGATTAGTTTTATGATATATTTCATTGGTCCTGATTTATTTAA
>NW_021909575.1:0-531 GCF_006229205.1 Suricata suricatta | reverse complement strand
GTGTGTGTATATATGATATATGTACATATTATATGTATGGTGTATATATTGCATACATGTGGTATGGTTCATGAAAGATTGTTTTAAACACAGAAAGCCCGTTTCTACCCTTAGCCATGTGGCTTTAGGCAGGTAACGTAATTGCTCTGTGTTTGATTTTCCTTATATAAAAATGAGGTGATTGGGCTGTGTGATCTTTAAAATCAATCAAAGCATTTGCTTATTATATGTGTGTGCACTTTTTATTTCCTAGCATCTTAAGACTACATAAAAGTATCAGACATATATCTGGAGAATATTATTTGAATATCTTTTCATTCAGGTGTCTTCAACTAGAAATTTTATGCTGAAAAAGACATCTCTTGTATCAGCTGTCTAAGTCACTGAAAGTAGAATTTTACATATTTCCTGTTGTAAGGAAAATCATTTAAAGAGACTAGAGAAACATGATGTTTTTTTAAATAATTTGTCAAGTACCTACTGCAAATTTTTTGAGGCTAAGAGAAATTTTTTGAATGGTTTTTCTGGGGG
>NW_021909574.1:0-531 GCF_006229205.1 Suricata suricatta | reverse complement strand
TCAGGCTCTGAGCTGACAGCCCGGAGCCTGGAGCCTTCTTTGGATTCTGTGTCTCCCTCTCTCTCTTGGCCCTTCCTCTGCTCACTCTCTGTCTCTCTCTTTCTCAAAAGTAAATAAAGGTTTTCTTTAAAAAGGAGAAAAATTTAAAAAAATTTTTTTTTGAGAAGGCTCCCTGGGCAATTGTAAGGTGTGGTTATGGCTGAGGACCAGTGCCGTAAGCAATGATAGGCATGCAATCTAATAGGCATGAAAATATAGGCATAAAAAAAGAAAATACAGGCATACACATGTAAATAAAGCATGCTCATGCACAGATAACTACAATGCGCTGAGTTCTACGCTCTGAGAAACCTTGGACTAGATGTAAAGGCCCTTCAGCGTAGAACTTTTGGGTCCACCTCCAAAAAAGACAGAATTCTTGTGCTTGAGCATCTTACATGTACTAGACTCCCCTGGGCTACATCATGTGAGTGACCTTGTGCTCTCCATAGCAACTCACTGTCGGACATAATCATCCCTATTTCACAGATT
>NW_021909573.1:0-531 GCF_006229205.1 Suricata suricatta | reverse complement strand
TCAATTGCTATTATGAAGATACATTCAGATTTTAATCCACAGCCAACATAATCTTCTGAAAAAACTACTGGAAACTCTATTTAAAATTCAGAATTTTTCTCTGCTTTACTTGAATGTAAATCATGATGTCCTGAATGAACACTTCATGGTGACTTCTGTCACTGTTATGCATCAACCACAAACAGCATCTGAATATAGACTTCCTTTGCAGGCACACAAACTAGTATTTTCCAGCCAAAGGAAAACAAATAAAACAAATCTCTAAAACATGGTGGAAAGGGAACGAACACAGTAAAATCATTCCTCTCCAGACACACATCCATCCTCCCTTGATCCTCTGAGGCATATTATCAAATACAGTTGACCATGGAATAATGGGTTTGAACAGTGTGGGTCCACATAGACACAAATTGGTATATTTACTGTAAGTGTCTTTTCATTTTGATTTCCTTAATATTTTCTGTTCACAAGCTTACTGTATTCTAAAAATACTTTAAATAATACAGGCAACATATTAAGAATGGGGTATTG
>NW_021909572.1:0-531 GCF_006229205.1 Suricata suricatta | reverse complement strand
GTGTTCAAGAGGGAAGGGACATGCAGGGAATATTAGATCTTAAGTGTTTCTTTGAATTTCTACTCATAAAACTACTTTTACAAGATTTTCTTGGGCTTGTCATTCGGTTCAATATTAACAGTTGATGAGATGAACAGGTAGTCATGAAACCCTTTAAGAATGTAGCAGCAGTACATATTTGATATTTATCAGAACTATGTAGGCTAAAGGTCAGGCTTCTGGGCTAACCATGAACATCTTTCTGATTCTATCCCCCCTCAATAGATATTGAGGCTTCTTGATATCTTGATGGGAATATCCCATAAAAAAGCAAATGTGTTTCAAAACAGAAAGGAGATACAGTTACAAGAGCCCAGTACTTGATCAGATAAAAGAAGGTAGGGGCCTGAGCATTACCAGGAGAGATTTTCCTTAAGAGTAGTTAAACAGTATGATAACAAATTACAATAAGAGTAATTTAGTGGTGAGAATGAGAATTGGAAGGTTGGTTTATTGAGAGGAGTTTGGTTCTCCTTTCTTGTGACCAGGGAA
>NW_021909571.1:0-531 GCF_006229205.1 Suricata suricatta | reverse complement strand
CCACTTCCCATCCAAGCTGCTACGATGCTTATCAAGGCCATTAATAATTTCGGACTTTCCATTGACTGAATTCCTGTTTTAACATGTCTAAAAACCATTAGGCTATGTTTGTATGTTTGGAAAATCTGATGGCTTTAATTTTATAGGTACACTCACAGTTTGCTCCTACACATTCAGACAACATTAAAATGAAGGCTTATTTCACTGAGATGTGAGTGATATAATCCAAAGAATGCCAAGGGAGTTACTTTTGTGGTGGGGGGGCACTGAGTGGGGTGGGTGTCAGTTGCAATGTAGAGGAAGATTTAATATACTAAATCTGAGTATTTATTTAGATTTGGGACCTTTAGAACAGAAATGGGCAGATTTGGGGGGGGCGCCTGGATGGCTCAGTTAGTTAAGTTTCCAACTCTTGATTTCACTGCAGATCATGATACCAGGGTCATGGGGTCGAGCTCTGTGTCAGGTTCACGCTGAGGGTGGAGCCTACTTAAGATTCTCTCTCTCTCTCTCTCTCTCTCTCTCTCTCTC
>NW_021909570.1:0-531 GCF_006229205.1 Suricata suricatta | reverse complement strand
TGTTTTTTCACTCACCAAAGCAACTCCGACACTTTCATCTCTATGGGCCTCTTGGGCATATTTATAAATTCCCTGGAGGGGTTAGGTTTTATATACATTATAAATATATATATTATAAATCTCTGGGTATTTTTGAAAAACAAAAGTCACATATTTTCACAGAGCATTTGAAAACTTGAAACTAAAATAATCATTCATAATTTTTTCACTCATAAGACTCATACTTTGCACATACAATCCACATTTCTGTTAAAATGTGTATTTTATAATTGATTTGCCCTAATACACCCCCAAATATAGACCATCTTGAGTAGTATATCTGTGACCACTACTATTTTTATTAGTTAATTATCCGTAACATTAAATGTAATTATATAAGTTCAGATTGATGAAACATTCAAACAGAAGTCAGATAGGTACTTAATTAAAATGAGTTAATATGCATAATATTCATATTAATATTCCAAAATTATGTCTCTGACTTTCAAGAAAACACAACTCAGTGAACTAATAAGTGGAAGGAAAAGCATA
>NW_021909569.1:0-531 GCF_006229205.1 Suricata suricatta | reverse complement strand
TGTTTCTCTCCTGCTGAATATCCCTATTATACAAAGATAAGTATTTATAATTTAGGATTCCATTCTTCTCTCTGCAGACTTCTCACAACCAGTTTCTTAATAGCTAGATCAAGTGTTATTAACAAGGAAGTATGGTTGGGTGTGTGAAGGGGGAGGTGACAGGCTGTTATTATTTAGATTCATGTCTTCTCAAACTATCCAGCATTGGTTACCTGTGAGGCAAATAAAAAATATAATTGTTTAAGATTATTCAAGCATTGCTTCTGTTGAATATAAATGAACATTTTGTGGGTGTGGGCACCTGCATGGCTCTAGGTTAAGCAGTGACTATTTCAGCTCAGGTCATGATCCCTCAGTATGTGGGGTCGAGTCCCCACTCAGGCTTTGCACTGACAGCATGGAGCCTGCCTGGAATTCTTTCTCTCCTTCTCTCTCTCTCTCTCAAAATAAATAAACTTAAAAAATTTAAAGGAACATTTTATGGTCATCTGTTTCCTTCTTCTTTTGAAAAACATATAGGGTTCACCCCCC
>NW_021909568.1:0-531 GCF_006229205.1 Suricata suricatta | reverse complement strand
CATCCGGAAATAACAAACATAAAAGTTGGCTATGATGATAAATTTGGAGAAATATGAGAAAGATAAGTCCTAATTTAATAATTCAGGGTTTTAGGAAATGTCTGTATGCCAAGGATTCCCAGGGATCTTATTAGAATCAATGTTTAACTGGTAAATTAGAATGGGACATACATGAGAGACAGATCAAGCATACTTTTATGCAAGAATATTTTGGTTCCTCAGAAATGAGGTTTAGGTCACCATGCCAGTAGCTAAGTAGGGTGCTGACTGACAGAAACACACACACATATATATACATGAATATGTAAAAAATAAAGGATATGTATCCAGAATATATAAAAAAAGAAGTCTCAAAACACAACAATAAGAAAATGAAATTTAAACAATGGATACATATATACGTACAAATGTTATCAAAGATAATATACAAATGTCAAGTTAGCATAGTCAAAGATTATTGCTCTGCATTATTGGTCATCAGGAAAATAAAATTAAAACCCTAATGGGGGCACTGCCTATATCTATTAAAAT
>NW_021909567.1:0-1292 GCF_006229205.1 Suricata suricatta | reverse complement strand
TACATTCTCATCATCTTCCTATTTGTTCAGTTCCTTCTTCAGTCCAAATATGATCTGAGGGAGGAAAGCTAGCCTATGACAAAAGGGCTCAATATTACCAAAGATTAAAAGAAATGGAGACTTGGGCATGTGGGTTGCTCAGTTGGTTAAGCGTCTCACCTTGGCTCAGGTCATGATCTCACAGTTCGTGAGTTTGAGCCCCACATCGGGCTCTGTGCTGACAGCTCAGAGCCTGGAGCCTGCTTCAGATTCTGTGTCTCCCTCTCTCTCTCAAAAATAAACACATTAAAGAAATTTTTTTAAATAAAAATAAATGGAGACTTTAAATAAGCCACAGTAGAAGCAGAGACAAGGGGGACATCTAACAGAGACTGGCAGAAAGAGACTAGGTCGACTGGGAAATGAAGCAGGAAAGTAGGGCATGCTTATTTAGAGAAGGAGTAGAAGCACGGGCAGTTGTAAGTCGTATTGAGGAAAGCTTCCGAAGGAGGCAACGATCCCCTCGTTCTGCACACTACACCACAATCTAATCTAGTTAAAGATGGCTGGGTAATGAGTGAAAATACTGTCATAACTGCATAGATGTCAACATCAAGACAAGGGGACATATTAGATCGTTAGATGTTTGCTATCACAATCCAGAGAAACATATACAGGGTCAGAGTTGTGTCTGCATTTGAAAAAAAATCCCGGAAGACAAGAATTCTAATGTGGAGGTAGCTTTCTTCAAAACCCAATAGAAAATCCTCAAATCAAAAAAGAAAATCAGGATAGGTTACCTGTCATAAGGAGTATACTCATTTTATTGTAAGAAATCATCTTTGATAAGTTTTGCTACTTCCAGAGTGATTTATCGGTTTCTGCTAGAGAAGCCTAAAAGAGAAAAAATATATATTTTTAGAAATTTATTTCCATAATGTGGGATTAGTGATTATAACCAATTAAGCAAACAACTATATAATCAATACACAATCACCTATTGTTAATAAATTCACCTTAGAACTGCTTGATTTTTTTTTTATTGTGGTAAAAACCATATAACAAACATTTCCGTATCAGCCATTTTTAAGTGTATTTCAGTAGTGTTAAGTATATTCACATTGTTGTGAAACAGATTAGCATAACTGGTCAACTTTCAAATCTGAAACTCTATACCCATTAAGTAGCAAATTTCCAAAAGTGAAAATACCAAAAGTCATTCATTAAAATGGTATCCTAAAAGATACCTGACACAAGATTATTCTAAAATGTACATGAAAGAGCTCCTTCCATGCAGAAAACATTCAGCAAGA
>NW_021909566.1:0-531 GCF_006229205.1 Suricata suricatta | reverse complement strand
GACTGACTGAGTCACCCAGGTGCCACATCAAGTTACTTATTTTCAATGTTCTAGAGTTTTCTCATTTATTCCTCATTTATGAAGTAGAGGGTGCTAAATTGTATAACTATCTTATATAATTGTGATGATCAAGTTCAATCACACATGTAAAGCCACTTAGAATAGTACCTATTACAGAATTAATAACAAATATTTATTATTGCTGTTAATTTTGAACATCTCTTTTATCTCTCTCTTTCCCTGAAGTCCCACTCATAGTGGTTATTTCTCAAATTTACTTCCCTGATATCGCTCAAAACTCTAGCCTACTACATTCCATATGTTCTTCTGGATCTTATTACCTTTTTACCAGATGGACCTCTATTCGTTCTTACAGAAACTAATTTAGATTTTGTAGGCACAATTCTCCACCCATTATCTCAGCCCAGTAAAATTCTGGAGTCCATTAAAAGTCTTGGGCAGATAAATAAGTATCTTTCTGAGAAACACACATGATTGGTATAGACATACTGAAGTTGGGAAGGGGGAGAC
>NW_021909565.1:0-531 GCF_006229205.1 Suricata suricatta | reverse complement strand
GCATATGTTAAAAATATGAAACTTTATAAAGTAAAAAAAAATAAAAATAAATAAAATTTTTAAATTTAAAAAAAAAAGAAAATAAATGAACTTATTTTCTTACCAACATAAAACATGATGACTATATCATTGATTGGGGATAAGAGACTAGCCAGCCTAATACGAAACATCAATAGAAAGCAAGTACATCTAACAAGTTTTGCAGATAACATCGTGATGACCTAAGACAGATCTGACGAGTCTTTTTCTAAAATAGAGTTGTCAGTTGTGTTCATGATGGCTCATAAACAGACCAGTTTTTGTTGATAAGGTTTTATTCCAATCATTCTAAGTGGCACAATTGGTTGAATCGACCCTATAGTTAAAACGGCTAAAATGATAAAATTGCCTATGGCTCTTTCCCATGCTTTCTAGAAAAACATGGCCTCGACCGAGGCAAAACTGTCCCACAAATCCATGGCTCCGAAAGGTTTCCCACATTCACACAGTGGCATCTTCTTAAGCATTTATTTATATACCGTCTACTCCAAA
>NW_021909564.1:0-531 GCF_006229205.1 Suricata suricatta | reverse complement strand
CCCAAGGGATAAATGCCTTGAATCCTAATAGTGTATTTAAAATCAGGGATTTTAATGCGGAGTCTATTAATGGGCTTTATTTATTTTTCTGAGAGCGAGCGGGAGCATGCACAGGGGAGGGGCTGAGAGAGATGGAGAGAGAATCCCAAGCAGACTCCACATTGTCAGCATGGAGCCCAAAGTGGGGCTCGAACCCACGAACCGTGAGATCATGACCTGAGCGGAAACCAAGAGTCAGGCGCTTGGCCGACCGAGTCCCCCAGGCGCCCTCAGTAACGGGCCTTTTGGGGAGAGGGGCCCACGCTCTGTGGAAAGTCAGACAAGGGTGCCGCGTGGAGTGCCGCCCGTGGGGAGGCTGAGGGCATTGCCGGGTGCTGGAGAAGATTCCTGACTCTCCAGGGAGCCCTTGCGTCAACAAGAACCACACGGGGGAGGCCACGCACTTCCACCGGGCGCACCTGAGTGCTTCCCTCTCCACGCAAGGGCTGAATGCTCGCCCCTCGCAGGCGAGCGCGCGGGAGGGGACACGCA
>NW_021909563.1:0-531 GCF_006229205.1 Suricata suricatta | reverse complement strand
GGATGCTGTGAACCTTTTCCCAGTGAAGCCACGTCTGTCGTGCACCCTGGTGCGGGACTTCAGTCCTTACCCAAGCATGCCAGCAGAAGCTAGAGGACCTAGAATTTACTTCCTAAGAAGCCGGCTATTCCCATCGGAACACTGGCAGTCCACCTGTCCGGCCATTTCCCCCAGTGCTTGTTTTCCAAACCCAAGAAATAGAAACTGCTGTTTCTAATTAGCAGCAGAGAGCATACTAACTTGTCCATGTCCCGCCTGAAATGATCCTGCCGCCCGTTCTAGCATAGAGAGTCCTAGTGGAGAGGAAAGACATTTCCAGAAGATGATTTAGGAGACAAGCTGTATGCCCACTTTTCTAAGTGATTTAAGTGAATCCTTTGGATCAGAATATCACATTATGGCTGCATAATGTTTCAGTTACAGTGCCTGAGTGGGTAACAGTCTACCTTTCCTGGACTGTATTCTAATGCGCAGCCTTGGGCTTCTTAGCAGAGCCAGGAACTCTTAACTCACCGTCAAAGCTAAGAGAGC
>NW_021909562.1:0-531 GCF_006229205.1 Suricata suricatta | reverse complement strand
GAAATAACTGCTCTAAGAAGTAGAAATGAGGAGAGGAGAGAGATGGAGTAGGGTTTGCTAATTTTTGTTAGACATGGGAACACAGAAGAGTAAATATTATAAAGAAAAAAGAGGCAAAGAATCTGAATTTGATGTGGGGGGGGGGAGTGAGTGAGGACAGAGAAGAAACCTGAACAACAAGTTTTCTAGATGAATGATCAGGTACTATGAAGCGGACTATGGGAAAGGAGCAGGTATGATGGTAAGAGACATGGAGAAGAAGAAGGAAGTATGCTGCGTTTCAGACATCCTGAATTTGAAGGTGGATGTGGCCTCAGAATGACTGGATCTGTATCAGGACTGACTCTCTCTCTCTCTCTCTCTTCCTTTGCTTGTCTTTTGTTTGCTGACTTCAGTCTTTGACATCAGCTTCTTCATTTGGTGGGCAATATTACTGTAAGCATATTAGGAATTATAGTTTGTGACCAGAAAATAAGCAGTTTTGTCTGCCAGATTCAAAAAATTCTGGAAATTGTTACGAAGATCCAAGCT
>NW_021909561.1:0-531 GCF_006229205.1 Suricata suricatta | reverse complement strand
GTGGAAACCTAGGGCCGCAGCCCCTGCCTGGGATTTGGCACGAGCCGTGGGGGTCCCGCAAAGACAGATGTGAAAGGACAAACCCGTTTGTCAACCCGCGTTCCCCGGAAGCCACCCCTGGGGAGGAGAGAAGGCAGCAGGGCCCAGTGATTGTGGGGCTGAGCCTCCCGCCCCAGCTCAGCCGGAGCCGTCTGTACTGGTTTTCTTGACTTGGGAGTCTGCAGAAAATGATCGGACCAGAGGGCTCTGATGCTGGGCAGGGACTGGGGACACGGTCTCCTCCCAGCTGAAGTCAAATGCCATCTACTGGCTGCCCTGAGGACCTGGCCCAGCATCTCCCTGAGGAAGCCTCAGAAACATCCCCAGAGTAGAAGCAACACTCGTGTCTCCTCGTGCAACAGGCTGAGGACATGTCACCCCCTGGATGGGGCTGTTGCCAAAAATGAACTCAAATCTTGCATAAGGAAATGATTGGATAAATCCAAATTGAAGGGCATTCTACAGAACAACAGGTCTGAGCTCCCCCAAAGC
>NW_021909560.1:0-531 GCF_006229205.1 Suricata suricatta | reverse complement strand
TCCTGAAGAAGTGCTCATGAGTCACATTTACTGACCAGCCCTGAGTAGTTATTTTGGTTTGAGAAGCACCTGGTGTGACCTTTGGAACTAGGTAGCTGCTGCAGGAGGATATGGGCCCTTGTTACAGCAACTGGGAGCTTCTCTGACTGAACTGACATGCTTCTAAAATCTAACCAGATTTTTATTAATAATTCAATCCTACACTGGTTATATAAATAATATAAGAAGGATTCACTGTGTAATTTAAGAAGAAAAATAAACATCCCAACTACCTAAGGAATACATTTGGATTCTTACCTCAAGTCATAAGTTTTACATGGTATTTATTTTTATTTTTGAGAAAGAAAGTGAGCTGGCACAAGCAGGTAGGGGCAGAGAGAGAGGGAGAGAGAATCCCAAGCAGGCTCGGTACTGTCAGCACAGAGCCAGGCACAGGGCTAGATAGAACTCATCAACAGTGAGATCATGACCTGAGCCAAAATTGAGAGTCAGATGCTCAACCAATTCAGCCACCCAGGTGCCTCTTCCTTC
>NW_021909559.1:0-531 GCF_006229205.1 Suricata suricatta | reverse complement strand
AGCCCCATGTCAGGCTCTGTGCGGACAGACCAGACCCTGGAGCCTGCTTCGGATTCTATGTCTCCCTCTCTCTTTGCTCCTCCCATGCTCAGGCGCTCACTCTCTCACACTCTCTCTCTCTCAAAAAAATAAACATTAAAAAAATTTTTTAAAGATGCACAACATAAGTGTCCACATATAATTACAACTACAAAGTATTTTCTTTAATGCTTTATGTAACATAAATTTTATCAGTTTTAAAAGGTAATTGACAAAATAAACTACTAACCAATAATTTAACTAAAAATATAAGCCAACATTTTATGAGGAATTTTAGAGCAAGAACAACTTTCTAAAACACCAGAAATTTTATAGTCATAAAATTTATACTGTGCCGTATTAATCTACTGTATTATATTAATTAATCTAGTAAATTAGTAGTCATAATGCCTAAAAGAAAGGAAGGCATGGTAACTAAAATAACTTTTCAAGACTGTATTTTAATTGCTGAAAACTTTCAAACAAGAGTAGATGTACAAAACATCACTTGAT
>NW_021909558.1:0-531 GCF_006229205.1 Suricata suricatta | reverse complement strand
TCAGTGTGGTTTTGATTTGTGTTTCCCTGGTGATGAGTGATGTTGAGCATCATTTTATGTGTCTGTATGGCCTGGAACTTTCTATTCCTCAGAGCTATGTGTGTCAGCTCTTTGGCACAGCTGGCACCTCCAGGAAAGGGCTGATTTTGCTCAAAGAACTGCAGTGTGGCTCCAAGGGAGCAGTGACAAAGTCCGTTCCATCCGGGGGCATCAGAGGGGCTGAAGGAAAAGCAGTGGCTCTGAAACTAACTAGAGGGATGCCTGGGTGGCTCAGTCAGTTACGTGTCCAACTTTGGTTCAGGTCATGATCTCACGGTTTGTGAGTTCGAGCTCTGCACAGGGCGCTGTGCTGACAGCTTAGAGCCTGGAGCCAGCTTTGGATTCTGTGTCTTCTTCTCTCTCTACCCTTCCTCATGCTCTGTCTTTCAGTCTCTCTCTCTCAAAAATAAATAAACTTTAAAAATTGTTTTTTTTTAAAAAAGAATTTCTTTAAAAAAGAAACTATAACACTTGGCTCCAAGTTCTGGAGAG
>NW_021909557.1:0-531 GCF_006229205.1 Suricata suricatta | reverse complement strand
GAATGATAAAAATTTAATAGAGGGCAGAACTATTTTGGAGATGATCTTAAACTTGACAGTGTTTTTCACTCAGCTTAGCCATGCCTGAGAGCCACTATTTGGAGGAACTCAGTAGGGCCAAGATGGGGCCTGAAACTTAATATTTTCATTAACCATGAAGGTTATTGTTCCCAAGACGATGGTCATTTAGGGACAACACCAGGCTGTGGGAGGGTACCGTCTCTAGACCCAGCTCCAAGATCAGGAAAGGATACTTTAAGCTCGTCCTTAGAACAGCACTGTTTGGTCTTACTAGTGATTAGTCAGGTCTCGTTCTTTTCTGCCCACCAAGTACAGCAACACTCATTCATTGCATTTATTGAAAGCCTCCATTCAAACTTTTAAGAAAGAAAATTGGGCTCGCTGAAAATTAATTGGATATACCATAAAAGGACACATAGTTATTTCCTTGTTCTTGATTTTTTACAGGTTTACCTTAAAAATAGCTTATTTCTTCTTTAAAGCCAGACTTCACATATTTTTAAAATTTTT
>NW_021909556.1:0-1293 GCF_006229205.1 Suricata suricatta | reverse complement strand
CTCAACTGTCTCTGCTTCGAGATCAAGCTCCGATGAGGACCCGGAGTCCTTGCCCTTTGGGGAACGGCCAGCCTCCTGGGCCCACATGTCCCCTTCCCTGAGGGGCCACTGGACACCTTTCTCTAGGCCACTGGAATCACAAATGGCCTGCCCAGCCCATCAGCCTGGGAACCAGCGGTGGAGAGCCTGGCTCCCTACAGAGCAGAACGCAGAGAGCCCTTGGCCAGCTGGACGGCAACCTCTCTGGAGGGCCAGGAGGGAGAGGGGCTAGTGGTCTGGCAGGTGCCCCTGCCCACCTCTCCTCCTCCCCACATAAGCAATTATAATTGAAGGCGAGGGTGGGAGACACTGCTCACCACAGACCACATTATGGGACAAACTTGAGCCTTGAGTATCAGGATATAGGGGCACCACAGCCAAACCTTGTCCGTGGACTCTTGGTTATTTTGAGGTGAGTGTAGGGCCCACATCTGCTCTCCCGCCAAAAGATTGGTCTCCTGAGAATCACAACAGCCACTATCGGCCCAGAGGGGAGGGGGGTCGAGAAGGAGGCAGGGAGGGCCACAGATCTGAGTCCCCTTTCCTCTCCTTCCCTCCCCATAGATCCCTGGCAAAGATTGATTTCTCTTGACAACCTTTGAGGGCCTCAGGCTGGATTTCCAAGGAAGAAATTTCCTCAGAAGTACTGGTGAGTGGGCAGGGCCCTCCCCCTGCCCCCCAACTAGGCCAGGCCCACTGGCTTCCTCCCCCTTCTCTCCCTTTAGGCCCCACGCTGGCCTGAATGTCAGGGGCTTCAGGTTTCCCTAAATATAGGACCCTGCCAGGGGATCCGTGACAAGGAAAGGGCAGGGGTCACCGGAGAAGGTTGGGGACATTGGCTGGGGGGAGGGCAGGAGCTGCCTCATAACCCAGCCCGGGCGCAGCCTGGCTCACTCGCTGCTGACCAGGCTCTGCCCGCTCCTTCAGCCTCCTCGCAGGTGGGCGCCAGCAGGACGCAGCAGGGGTGGGGTTGGGCCTAAGGGGTCCCGATTAGGAGGGGAGGCCTGGCTGGTAGTATGAGGGGCTCGGAGTTTATCTGGGGGCTGACCAGCTAGGGACAGCTTTGATTCTGGAAGGCTCAGTCAGGTCCCAGGGAGACGGGGGCGCAGAGACTGTGGCACCGCACCCCCAGACTCGCAGGGGCGAGCGGTGGCCGGCCGGTTCCGCCGCAGTCGGGCTGTGGATGGCGGCGGGGGGGTGCAGGCCTGTCCGCAGAGGCCCGGGCCGAGAGGGCGTGCGCACGCGCGGCGATGC
>NW_021909555.1:0-531 GCF_006229205.1 Suricata suricatta | reverse complement strand
TTCTTTTTTATGGCTGAGTAATATTCCAAGATGGCTGGGTATATCACATCTTCTTTATTCTTCTATCAATGGAAATTTGGGTAGCTATCATATCTTGGTTACTGTAAGGAATGTTTCAATGAACATAGGGGGGCATACATTTTTTCAGATCAGTGTTTTTGTTTTCTTTTGGTAAATAGCCAGTAGTGGAATTACTGGTTTATATGATAACTATATTTTTTAATTTTTTGAGGAAACTTCATACTATTTTCCATAATGGTTGCACCAGCATGCATCCCCACCAACAGAGAGCAAGGTTTCCTTTTTCTCTACATCCTGGCCAATGCTTCTTATCTCTCATCTTTATTATTTTAGTCATTCTGACAGATGTAAGGTGATATCTCATTTTGGTTTTGATTTGCTTTTCCCTGATAAGTGATATTGATCATCTTTTCATGTATCTTTTGGCCAACTTTGTCTTTTTTGGAAAAATGTCAGTTAGGTCTTCTGCCCATTTTTAAAAAATCAGATAATTTGTGGGATTTTTTTTTT
>NW_021909554.1:0-531 GCF_006229205.1 Suricata suricatta | reverse complement strand
CGGGGGCCCAGGTCCCCTGGGAGCAGCCAGGCCCCTGACGGACATCCTGCATCCTCAGGAGGGATGGGCTGGCTGAGGAGGAAGGCCAGCCCAGCAGGCAGAATGAGGGACCCCAGCACGGGACCTTACACAGACCGCTGTGCAGGCTGTCGGCTGCTCTCCGGGGTCCTGACGAGCGGTCCCAGTGACGGAGGCCAGGCCAGGCGAGCGGGTGAGGAGACTGCTGAGCAGCTAGCAGAACCCAGGCCTCCCACGACCTCAGTGCCAGACTGGGCCAGGCTATCCAGGCCTCGGACCCGGTGCTGGACCGGGGCTTGGCCCTGGAAAAAGGGAACTCCAGGGTCAGGCTTGGGCATGGCAGCAGAGGGCCAGGCCCCCGGAGCAAGGCAGCAGCCAGTTTCCAGAAGTCCAGCCATCGGCAGAGCAGCGTGGGCCCGATTCCCAGAACCGGGGGCTGAGACGTCTTGAATCCCTCGTGCCTCAGCCAGGACAAGTGGGTGGCAGCACAGAGCCCCTGGGTCGGGGTCAGAG
>NW_021909553.1:0-531 GCF_006229205.1 Suricata suricatta | reverse complement strand
AGGTTGGTTTTGAGAATTGAATGAACTAATGCAGGTACAGCATATATATTAATCTGTCAGAGAGGTTGAATAGAATATGTCTTTAGAATTTTTGTATATATAGTTGGCGTTTTTCCTAGGGAAAAAGGATCTTATTCCTGAGGTTGCTGATTGAGGGAATGAGGAAAAGGCCATCAGAGGATTGTGCAGTATGATGGGGCTTTGAAGGAAGTCAGTGGCGAACATGGCAGTGTAAGGTGATGTTTCTGAAGATCAGTTAGAGAAAGTGAAATAAAAATTTGGTTATCAAGATTTAATTCTGCTGATGGTGTCCTCCTTGACTTTTGAAACGTAAAAACGAAAAATCTGGGTAGTCGGTAAATACGACGTAAAGAAAGATTCATTATATTGGTCTTTCCCACTAAGCCTCTATAGAATACCAGAACCTTAAAAAGTCTCATGCAGTAACATTTGGACATGGAGTGCAAGCTTAAATGTATATCTTGCTTTTAGTTGAATTAAAGTTTATCATATGTAAAATTCTCAAGACGG
>NW_021909552.1:0-531 GCF_006229205.1 Suricata suricatta | reverse complement strand
TTAAGAGGCTACAAGAAGCCAAAAGTAGATCTGGAGTTCTCAGTAAATTTTGTACCTTATCTTGGCTTCTTCAAAGGAGGCAAAATCCAAGAACACTGGAGCTGGAAAATGTCTTTAAATATCATCTTATTCAGTGCCTCCATTTGAGAGATAACAAAACTAAGGTTTGAGCAATTATACAAGTTTTTGAAGGCCTTCAGGTAAGTTGTGGTAGAGTTACCACAACTAACTCTAAATATATATTTAAATAAACTCTAAATGAAAATAAATTAAAGTAGAACAACAAAACTCTAAATATCTATAAACTCTAGATATAAAAATTTACATAAATTTTTTTAAACTTCAGATTATGTGTTTGAAAGTTTTGAGGAACCATTAAAAAAAGGATTTGACCATGGCAATCTTTCATTTATGCATGTGAGAGGGTTTTCTTTTTTTTTTTTTTTTTTAATATTTTTACATTGTAGTACTCGTTTTGCTTGTTGGTGGTGTTTGCTTATTTAATACATTCCGTTAAGGACAGAAATTACA
>NW_021909551.1:0-531 GCF_006229205.1 Suricata suricatta | reverse complement strand
TTTTCCCAAGTAAACAAAAATTAAGAGAATTCATCACCACCAAACCAGCCCTACAAGAAATCCTAGGATGGACTCTATGAGAGAAAGGTAGCAAGAAATAAAAGACATCAATACAAGCATGAACTCTACAGAGAACACAATGCATCTAAACCCACATTTTTCAATAATAACATTGAATGTAAATGGACTGAATACTCCAATAAAATGACACAATGTAGCAGAATGGATAAAAAAAAAACAAAATCCATTTATTTGCTGTCTACAAGAGACTCACCTTAGACGTGAAGACACCTTCAGATTGAAATTAAGGGGATGGAGAAATACCTACCTTGTGATTCTACACCAAAAGGAAGCTGGAGTAGCCATACTTATATTGGATAAACTGGACATTAAGGTAAAGGCAGTAACAAAAGATGAAGAAGGACATTATATAATAATTACAGGGTCTCTCCATCAGGAACAGCTAACAATTATAAACATCTATGCACCAAATTTGGGAGCACCCAAATACATAGAACAACTAGTCACAAA
>NW_021909550.1:0-531 GCF_006229205.1 Suricata suricatta | reverse complement strand
CTGCTCTCTCATCTGCTTCCACAAGAGCAGCAGGGAGAGTTCCTCAGAGGGTCCCTGAGAAGTTGCTAAGTGTGGGGCTTGTTGGCTACAAGTCAATTGACTGAAGTCACGGCTATGCAATTTATGTGTTAATAAAACAGGTTATTGGCTTAAGTGGTTCAGTTCATCTCTTAACCACATGCTTCCCTTGGCTTCTCTCCCTGCCCTCTGGTCCCTGTGGCAAGTCCCTGTTTCTGGTGCGAGGCCAGCACAGTGTAGGGATCTGGGAAGGCAGTGAGACCCGAGTCCTGGGAGGAGGCCATCGAGAAGGGCAGGTCTGGGTTCAGAGCCTGCCTCAGCTACTTACTAAGTGCGTGGCCTTGAGAAAAGCACTAACCATTCTGGGTCTTCTCTTCACGCCTCCAGTGAGTGCGTTCAGGACCGAATAAGGTTGTGGTGATGCTTACATGAGCGATGCACTTAACACCAGACATGTCGGCTGTTATTGTAGTAGAAGTAGAATGGTTAGATTAGGGGGCAGACCCTGGGCTC
>NW_021909549.1:0-531 GCF_006229205.1 Suricata suricatta | reverse complement strand
AAATCCTACCATCTGAGAAGGAAAGAGCATCGTGCCTTGAGAGCAAGGTATCGGAGGCAAGTTTCTCTCACTGCAATGCCAGGTTGGTGTTTCAGGGCAAGGGGAGAAGGGAGGGGACAGGAAGGTCTGCAGAGGCCTTGGCAGGGGGAGGTGGGTGATCAAAACTAGGCATATCTGGACTTCTATGAGCAGTAGCTAGTCCTGTCACATGGACTTAGTGACTCCTCAGTCTGATTTCAAGAGTGTTAGTTCAGGATGAAGAAAGCTTCCCTGCATGGGTTTTCAGTGGACTCAAAACTTGGGCTGTTGCACCCACATGGGTCTTCCTCTATGAAGTGGCCTGGCCAGTGGTGTCTGAGTATCCTCCCAAATACTGCTTCAGTGCTGGAAATGGCTGCAGGAGGATACCATTGACAGGACTTTGTATGGAAACCTATAGATGACAACATTCACAGAAGTTCCGTTTGGATCGTTGTAGTCTTTAACACCAATCCATCAGCCTGATTCTCAGGGCTTTTTGGCTGAGTTACT
>NW_021909548.1:0-531 GCF_006229205.1 Suricata suricatta | reverse complement strand
ACATTCTTTAAGTTCTTTACTGCTTTTCTGAAATTCTATTCTTAGGGAGATCATTTGCTTCATAGTGCAGCTGCAAACATACATTTAAACCTTTTGAGAGAAGAGTGGGCCAGGGAGACTGCTATGATTATGATAAGCAGGATGCTTCCCTATGTCCAGGGTGCACTTTGGAGCCATGGTCCTCCAAACCCAAACTAGTCAGAACCAAATATGTCAAAGAAAGGGCCCATTGAAGGAGTCACTTTTCAAGGCAAGTGGTTTGTTCAGTGATCCTATGTTGCTGAGTCTCAACTTCCCCAGAAGTATCCATCCAAGTGCCGCACATGGTGTTGACCAAAGCACAAACATCTCTTTGCTCAGCTAAAATACAATCGAGGGCTATCCTATTATCAAGAGCAACTGAGGCCAGAGGGGTAAGGGACTTTGGTCAGACAGCTGTGGCTTTGGCACAGAGTCTGCACTATCTTTCAGAGCTAAGGAGATGTTCCTGATCCTCATTTGTGCTTACTTTTATCCAGGAAACTAGGGGTC
>NW_021909547.1:0-531 GCF_006229205.1 Suricata suricatta | reverse complement strand
CAGGCAGCAACAAATGTTGTTGAGGATGTGGAGAAAGAGGAACACTTTTGCACTGCTGGTGGGAATCCAAACTGGTGCAGCTACTCTAAAAAACAATGTAAAGATCCCTCAAAAAATTAAAAATAGAAGTACACTACGACCCAGCAATTGCATTACTACGTATTTGTCCAAAGGTTGCAGGAGTGCTGTTTCAAAGGGGCACATGCACCCCAATGTTTACAGCAGCACTATCAACAATGACCAAAGTATGAAAAAGCCCAAATGCCCATCAACTAATGAATGTATAAAGAAGATGTACACACACACACACACACACACACACACACACACACACAAATATTACTCAGCAATTAAAAAGAATGAAATCTTGCCATTTGCAAGAACATGGATGGAACTAGAATGTATTATGCTAAGCAAAGTGAGTCACTCAGAGAAAGATAAATATCATATGACTTCACTCATACATCAAATTTAAGACACAACAGATGAACATAAATGAAGGAAAGCAAAAATAATATAAAAATGGGGGGG
>NW_021909546.1:0-531 GCF_006229205.1 Suricata suricatta | reverse complement strand
CTTGGTATTTGCATCAATAATCACAAATAAGATTGGGTTTATAGATATTTTTGTGTAATTATTGTTGAGTTTTGTTATCAGTGTTATGCTTGATGCATAAAAAGGTGGGAGTTTTCTTTTTTCTATGCTTTGGAATGGTTTAACTGGTTGTGGAATTATTATTATTTATTTATTTATTTATTTATTTATTTATTTATTTATTTTTAGGACAGGTAGAAGCTCTTCACACAACCATGTAGGCCTTGTGATTTTGAGGGAAAATAGCTCTTTATTAGCATCCTCCATTTCTTCTATAGGAAATGATTTATTTATTGTTTTAGCCCTTAGGGATTACCCATTTCATCAAGATTTCCTAACATATTTGTAATGTTGAGAAAATCATTGTATTTGATGCTGTTTGGTTTCTTATGGTATTTGTATTTGCAGTTCTTCAGTATTTTTTTGTTTTGTCTTTTTTTTTTCACTGCTTTCTTATTTTATTTTATTTTTTTCCATAATATTTTATTGTCAAATTGTTTTCCATACAACACC
>NW_021909545.1:0-1293 GCF_006229205.1 Suricata suricatta | reverse complement strand
CTCTGAGGTTGTCTTCTTTCTGGAGTCTGTATTTTTTCTTATGTTTCTTTTGCAGATGAGAGTAATGTCCTTCTCAGTTCGATAGACAGGGCGAACAAAGTTTACAGAGCTCCCTTCTTCTCTGCCATCCCCAACCTTTATTTCTATTGACTGATTTTAATTTATTTTAAGCTTTTTAAACCTTTTTTAAAGTTTTTATTTAAAATGCAGTTCGTTAACACACAGTGTAATATTAGTTTCAGGTGTACAATAAAGTGATGAAGCATTTCTATACAGCCGCCAGTGCTCCTCACAAGTGCACTTCTTAATCCTCAAAACCTATTTAACCCCTCCCATGACTACCTCCTTTCTGGTAACCAATAGTTTCTTCTCTATACTTAGGAATTCCTTTCTTGGTTTGCTCCTGTCTCTTTTTTTCTTTGCTCTTTTATTTAGTTTCTTAAATTCCTACATATGAGTAAAATCATATGGTATTTGTCTTTCTCTGACTGACATACTTCACATGCATAATACTCTCTATCTCCATCCATGTCATTACAAATGGCAAGATTTTGTCCCTTTTTATGGCTGAGTGATATTCCAACACACATCACACATTCTTTATCTATTCACCAGTTGATGGACATTTTTGCTGACTTCCATAACTTGGAATTGTAAAAATGTTGCTATAAACATTGGAGGTACATATATCCCTTTTAATTATTATTTTTGTTTTCTTGGATAAATACCTAGTAGTGTAATTACTGGACCATAAGGTAGTTCTATCTTTAATTTTTTTTAGGGATATCTATACTGTTTTCCAGAGTAGCTACAACACTTAGCATTTCTACCACCAGTGGAAGACACTTGTTCCTCTCCATATACTCATGAATACCTGTTGTTTATTGTGTTGTTGATTCCTGCCATTCTGAAAGTGTGATGTGATATCTCATTGTGGTTTTGATTTGTATTTCCCCTATAATCAGTAATATTGACCATCTTTTCATGTGTCTGTTAGCTCTCTGGATGTCCTCTTTAGAAAACTGTCTACTCATTACTTCTGCCCATTTTTAAATTGGATTATTTGAATTTTGGGGGTATTGAGTTTTTATAAGTTCTGTATATTTTCTATACATTTTCCAAGATAGGTCATTTGCAAATATCCTCTCAAATCCAAGGTTGCTTTTAGTTTTGTTGATTGTTTCCTTTACTATGCAGAAGCTTTTTAATTTGATTTAGTCCCAATAGCTTATTTTTGGTTTTTTCCCATGTCCCAGGATATATATATTGATGGAAGTTGCTATGGCTGAGGTC
>NW_021909544.1:0-2633 GCF_006229205.1 Suricata suricatta | reverse complement strand
CTGCCCCCTGGGCCCCCACTGTTGACAGGATCCACTGGGAAGGTGGCGTGTCCTCCCGCTGGACCCTCCCAGGCTGCAGGGGAGAAGATGAGCCAGAGGTCTGGGTGCTCCCTGGCTCACAGCTAGCAAGGGGCCCCCTTAGGGGACTCAAGGCTGGACCCCAGGCTGCCTCAGCCCTGTGGGGCACAAACCAGCCGACCTGGCCCCACCCAGACTGAGCCCCGCCCCCTCTCGTGGCACCAGAGCTCAGGGCTTCTGTAAAGGGGTGGGGACCCCCTGGGGCAGGCCCCTCCCTGACCCCTGGGCTCCGGGGTGTCCAAGCCCCGCCCCCACTGCCCTCTGCACCCCAGGAGACCTTGAATTGGGCCTGGGGGGCTTGGGAGAGCTATGGGGCTGCCTGTGTCTGCAGAGCGCCCCACACGCAGCCCAGCAGGTAGGTGCCCCTGCCTCGCCCGCTTACCTCCGCTGTGTCCCCTCTGTCCCTCCAGGTGTGGTTCAAAAACCGCAGGGCCAAGCACGCTAGGCTGCAGAGACCGCCCGTAGGGCCAGGTCGGGGAGCCTTCGCAGCGGCGCCCCAAACCCACATAGCCCGGGTCCCCCAAGGTGTCTCTGCCCCTGCCCCTCCCTTCGTCCTTTTTGCCGCCTCTGGCCCTGACCCCGCCCTGCCCCGGGTCCCTGGCGGTGCCGGCTCTGCTTTCCCAGGGGGCTCAGGCGTTGGTCTCCAGGCTCCGCACAGCCCCTGGAGGGCCCTCCCGGCAGCGGCAGCGGAGCCCCTGACCTCCAGCCTCAGCCCCGCCCCGTGGGCCTGGCAGGGCTCCAGGCTGGGCTCCCAGGAGTGGGTCCCGGCTGCCCGGCCCTGGCCCCCGCCCGGCTTCACCGCTCCCCCGCCTCAGCCATCTCGCCAGCCCCCGACAGCGTGCTAGCCCCCAATTTCACCGCAGTCGTCTCCCCCCAAGACCCCTTGGAGGGATCCCCTTTCCCCAGGATGGCCCAGTCCCAAGAGGGAGAAGAGCCTGCAGAAGTCAGAGACTTGGATTCTGATACTGAGTTTGTAGGGGACTCTGTCCCCAGAAAGCCAGGCAGTTACCACGGGTCCAGAGGGGACTAGGGTGTGGTTGTCTGGGCGCACCGTGTCCCCTAGGCTGGAGGGTCGCGCGGCGCCCATCACTCCTCTGCGCGGGGAGCACACCCCCGTTCATCCCACAGGTGGCATTTTGTGGTCACTGTTGTCACCCAACAATGCACTGCTCAGAGGTGTCCTCGCATTTAGGGGCATTTCTGTGGGTTCCCAGGTCTCCCCCCTTGCTCCCAGCGTCCTTTGCTTCGCGGCTGCTCTGACCGCTTCCTCCGCAGGCCTGAGGAACCTCACTGGGAATTTAATAGAAATTGCATCAAATCCATGATTGCTTTGGGGATGAACTGATAAGGAACTTTCCAACCTAAGCACGTAACTTTGTTCACTGGACACTTTACACAGACTCTCCACGAGATGTTATTTTAACTGCAAAGGTCTTACGTACATCTTTATGGAGGGTGATTTTGTAGCATTTTTCTCTTCGTTGTGCCTGCCTTTTCAGATGATGTTTAAACTTTCATTTTTTAAAAATTTGTCCTGTATATAGGATTCAGCTGCTACAGTGATTTTGTATCCAGGAACCTGGTTTAATATTTTTAATCCTAATGACTTCCCAGGACCTCATTTGGGGACCCATAGCTTGAAATTTAATAAAGTTCATGGTCACCTTGGAATGTTTTCCTGCAGAGCCCGCTGGTGTTCTCCCCTTCTTTGGTATTCTGAGGTACCCCTCCTAACTTTCCAGGAGAAAACCCTCACCCCTTCTCTCTGCCCCCTCCCCCGCCCCTCCCCCTGCCTCCCTCACCCCTGTGGCCACCCTGGCCCCCCAAGGGTCTCCCCACAGCTGGCTCCCTGGCCCTGCCCTAGTCCCATTTAGGAAATGCTCCAATCCTCTTAGACCAGGCCGGCCTTGGCAGAGCAGAGAGAGAATTAGATCAGATTTGGGGGAGGGGCACTCATGTGTCAGGCCCTGGAGGGGAGTGTGGGGGGTGTGGAGACAGAGCCAGGATTTAGTGAAAGCCCCTCCTTATCTGACTGACCCTGGTGGGGATGTAGACACAGACCACCAACCCTCCACCCCAGTCATTCCCAGAATATGCAGGGAGAAATCTAACTTATGCAGGGGGAGCGGAGACCCGGCTGGAGAGGCCCTGAGGACTTCCTGGAGGTGGCCAGGGAGTCGGGGTCAGACAAGATTCAGACTCACCCACTGGGCAGGGGGAGGGAGGCTGGTGTCCTTGGGCGCCTGCAGGCACGAGGAATTTGTAACAATGGAGACTGTTTGCTTTTGCCCCAACAGGCTGAGCAGAACACCCCCCTGGCTGCGGTTCTGAGGGGGCCTTCCCTGCTCCTGCTCTGCTCTTAGGCTCACTCCAGGGAGAGTCAGGCCCTCCCAGGCCTCCTGCCTCAGGCCTCTAGGGGATGGGAGCCTCCAGAGCAGAGATGCGATCAGAGTTTGTGTTTTATGAATTGCTGCTTCTCAGATAGCAGCAGAAGGTCCCTGGACAGGAGGGAAGACAAGACAGTCACTGGATTGAACCTAGCAGATGCCATCTGT
>NW_021909543.1:0-531 GCF_006229205.1 Suricata suricatta | reverse complement strand
GAAATGGAAATAGAAGATTTTTTATCCATTGATAAAGGAGGAAAAAGAGAATAAAGCAAGGACAGAACTCCGCAATGACAGCAAGAACAATAGAAACAGAATTCTGATTTGAATTATTGTGTATGAGAAGCTGAAAGTTTTTTGTAAAAAAACTCTTAACTATCTGAGCCACCTAGCCACCCCATGAGATTTCCTTTTTTAAAAAATGTTACCCAGTGCTCTCTTCTTAACCTTCCATTGATGTTTTGAATAATGCTGTAATTCTAGACACCTGCTCCTTGCAAAAACAAATCCAAAGCTCTCAGTATATGTGCAGCAATTCATAGTCAGATATTTCTTGACAAACTCTACAGCTGTCATTTTTCATTATGAACAGCATCTTGATACATTATTCAATGCCATGTTTCCCTAAAACTTTAATTCATGTAACGTAAAAATTAGTTTTTTTTTTTCTATTTTGCTTTTCTTATCATCTTAAAAGATGAGTTTCCTTGTGATCAGGTCTTGCCTCATTCTAGTCTATGCCACAAA
>NW_021909542.1:0-531 GCF_006229205.1 Suricata suricatta | reverse complement strand
TTTGATTTATTCAGACACGTGTTGACCGTAACACTTCTGTCATACTTTTTAGAGTAAACCAACTTAACAGTTTTCCTGAAACATCTTCACATGCAGTAATGTACCAGAATTGCTTTTCACCTGGGAATGATCCATGTCTCCCTTCATTTTTCTCACACAGGATGTCTGTGATGCAGACTTTAAGAGAGGCCTGCGATTTTCTAAGCCCCTGACACCCATTGTGCAAACTTCGGAGCACATTTACAGGTGATTAACAGCTATGCCACCAGGACTGCCGAGCTGGCTGGCTGTCGCTGCACTTCAAGTTCCAAGCTGTAAATGTAAAAGAAACAATTGTGTCTTAGGATTGATGGGGCATCATCTTCCTGGTCTCTGTTCATCTTCCTTGTCGCTCTCTTGGCAGCCGGCCTCTCACCTGGGCACCGAGCAGTTTGCCTGCCAGTAGTCCCCAAGCTTTCTGCTACCTCACTCTTCGAGGGCGGTAGGGGGAGACGGGTGGGCTCTGCACCACTAGAGGAATTGAGGAGGTGG
>NW_021909541.1:0-531 GCF_006229205.1 Suricata suricatta | reverse complement strand
TCCCTCAACCCCCAGATCATCTCTCATCTAGCTCACTTACTTGGCTTCAGCCGCCCTAGCCACCCTGTGTGTGTCTGGGTCATAACAAATACTTTCTTACGCTAACATCTTTTATTTTGCTCTTTCTTCTATACAGAATTATGCCCTGCGTTTATTCAGAACTCTGATCAGATAGCAATTTATTAGAAAGATCCTTCCCAAGCATAGTATCTATAAAACGTTCACTCTCCTTGTCAGCTACCATATGTTTATCTTGCCTTATTTTTCCTTATAATGCTAACCCATCACCTAAAAATATTCCCATATTTATGTGTTTGCTCTCTCATTTTTCCAAAAATAAGCCTCAGTTTGTCCTGCTCACCTCCTTAGTCCCAGTGTATAAAACATGCCTAAGAAGTACTGTATATAATATGTACTTGTTGAGTTAATTAATATTCATATATAGATATGTAAATGTATGCCTTATCAATAACAATGTGCATACATGGTGAGATTTAACATTATAATGTCAAATAAATTTCCAAGCTTTGT
>NW_021909540.1:0-531 GCF_006229205.1 Suricata suricatta | reverse complement strand
CACACTGTTTTCCAGAGCGGCTGCACCAGTTTACAATGCCACCAACAGTGTAAGAGGGTGCCCATCTCTCCACACCCTCTCCAACATCTGTAGTCTCTTGCTTTGTTCATTTTAGCCACTCTGACTGGTGTGAGGTGCTACTTTTCTACTTTAGTTTTTTTATTTGTTTATTTCTCTGTTTTTGGAGGTGGATTAAGTCAGAGAGGGAAGTAGTTCTAGACCTTGGTTCATCTCCATCTTCCACACACTGTTTTTAAGACTTTTGCTGAGCTCCAGATTCCAACAAGAAAATCAGGCTGAGTAGTCTTTCAAGAACCTCCCTGAATCTTTCCTAGGCTCACTCATTTGTTCACATGTGACTTCACTTGTTTTTGTTTTTAGTTTTCTAGTTTAAAAATAGTGCTAACAATATACAGACTAAGGAAAAATTAAGAGTCTTAATATACTTGAATATTTTTAAATTAGGGAAATAATTGCATGAAAAATATTAATAATTATTCTTAGTAAGTTTAAAATATTTCAGAAGGCATT
>NW_021909539.1:0-531 GCF_006229205.1 Suricata suricatta | reverse complement strand
AAGATCTATCTTATGCATTTGTATCTTATACCTATGCATTTTCACTGTGTGTCCTTGTCACCTAGCACAGGGCCTGATACATGTTAGAAGCTCAATAAATACTCCTTGGATGAATTCATGATGGGATAATTGTTTTCATAGCCAACCAAGTCCTGTGTCCAGTGGTTCAGGGCAAGCTCTGGGTACCAATGTAACCCACACACCCCTCCCATGCCTTCCCAACCTGTGTGATGGGGTTCTGATTCATTGTGCTCTGGCCCACTTGGTTACTTTGTATGGAACTCCAGATCCCCTGGAAATGGGGCTCATTTTGTCCCCTAGTCAGAGATTGGAGTCCCGCCACACCAACCTGGACCAGGCAGCCATATTTGAAGCTTTGCCTATTTTATTTTGGTGGTAGAGTGTACCATCTTTGGCAAACATGACCAGCACTCATTCTGGCACCTGAGAGTTCAAGTTCCATCTCAATTCACCTCTTGTAGGCTCTGCTCCAAGACTGGCCCACAACAGTGTGGTTTCAGTGGTCTTTGG
>NW_021909538.1:0-531 GCF_006229205.1 Suricata suricatta | reverse complement strand
CACTGGGTGCTGTATGTAAGCGAAAAATCATGGGATTCCACGCCTAAAGCCAGGAGCACACTGTATACACTGTATGTTAGCTGACTTGACAACAAATTCAATTTTAAATAAATAAATAAATAAGATGTCTATTGTAATATTTTGTTTCGTTTGTTTGCCTCTTATGAAATACACACTATACATGTGTTTGACTTGCTATTTGTTATTAGCTGTAACTGGTAAAAGAAAATGAAATAAAATTTTGATGGTAAAATTTCTGCACACATTGAGTCAACATGCTGGGAATAAAAGCCAGGACACAAAGTGAAATTCAAGCACTCTAATGTTTTGTTTCTGTAATTCTTTTTTGCTGCATCAGTTTTTCTTACTTTTCTTCCCATTTTTTCTCCTTTTGTCCATTAAGCCTACCATAAGTTTTAGGACAAGTTCTGTACTTAAGTAGATGGATAGTTAAACAAAATAAAGTATACTTTCCAGAAAATCTAGAATGTCATTTACAGTCTATGAAAGAAAAATAATTTTAATCAAGCT
>NW_021909537.1:0-531 GCF_006229205.1 Suricata suricatta | reverse complement strand
CATCAAAGCCACAATGAAATATAAGTTTATGCTTCTTTAAATTGTAAAAATTAAGAAGCCTTTCAATATTACGCTAAGAGATTACGGATCCATAGACTCTCTGAAACTTTGCTGGTGAGAATGCGAATTGGCATTACCAATTTGAAAAATAATTTGGCATTACTTTGCAGCATCAGTGTTCGTCATTTTACTCCTCAATGTATTTATGTGAAATGTTTGCATATGTATAGCAAAAGACATGCTGAAGAGTGTGCACAGCACTACTTTTACAAAAACTGGGACATGATTCAAATGTCATCTTCAGGTGAAATGAGAGCTGAATTAGGGCATATTCACATACTGGAATATTATCAGAATTCAAAGCAAGTAATCTAAGATCATATACAACAATAAACTGTTTTAGTAATACAATATCCTATTGAAAAAAGATATCCCCAAATATTATATACTTCATATACCCTTCCTAAAATAACATTAAAACAAAGCAAAGCAAACAGAAAACACTTTATATAAAGGAAAACATGAAATTGA
>NW_021909536.1:0-531 GCF_006229205.1 Suricata suricatta | reverse complement strand
AAAAATTAAAAAAAATTTTTTTTTCTTAACGTTTATTTATTTTGAGAGAGAGAGACAGAGTGTGAGCAGGGGAGGGGCAGAGAGAGAGGGAGACACAGAATCCAAAGCAGGCTCCACAGGCTCTGAGCTGTCAGTACAGAGCCCAACGCAGGGCTTGAACCCATGAGCAAGATCATGACCTGAGCCGAAGTCGGAGGCTTAACTGACTGAGCCACCCAGACACCCCACATTTCAATCTTAAATTGGATTTCCTCTGGCACCCTTTTGGGTCCATGTGGGATTCCTAGTGTTTCCTGGAATCTGTTTCCAGTAAGGGTAGAAGGGCTAACCTCCTGCAGAATAGACGTCCAGGCCTCAGCTCTGACAGTGCTGAGATCTGTGCCCTGACTGATTTTCTTCTGTCCTCAGGTATCCCTTAACCCTCAGTGACGTGTCTATGTTTCTCTCTGGAATTCTCTTGTGCTTCATGCTTTATCGCATTCAGCTTAAAGATTCCTACACTCACCCATTTCTCCTTGGACTATTTGGTTT
>NW_021909535.1:0-531 GCF_006229205.1 Suricata suricatta | reverse complement strand
TCTTGTCTGAGAATTAGCATGAATGGTACATGGAAGCCTAGGGGCTGTTAGACATTTTAAGGACAACACTGTAAATGGTAATTATTGGCTTAAACATGCATTTGTTTCAGTGAAATATAACCCTCCGTTTTCATCCCATTTTTAGCTGTGAAACATGGCTTTTTTATAAACAGGGAGTAGGATTTTTCAACACCTGCCAGAAATGTATATAAAACACATTAAATTCATGAAGAAAACAGTGTGAGTTCTAAAAGCTGAATGAAGTAGTGTTCTATGTGGTACAAATGGAAGAATAATATTTCTTTATTATTTCATCTCACTGTGAGCCTAGTGAGAGAAATCAGTGAACAGAGGAGGCTGATGAATGGAGAAAGTTGAGAAATTGAATTATATAAAAACTTTTTTTAATTCTTACTTATAAGATTATTAATAAAAATAACTTTAGAAAGTTTTTCAGGAGATAGTTGTCTAAGCCTATGATCATAGCTTTAAAAAGAGATAACCTCCTTTAGATTTAATAACCAAGATTTT
>NW_021909534.1:0-531 GCF_006229205.1 Suricata suricatta | reverse complement strand
ACACACACACACACACACACACACACACACACACACCACACCCTTTTGTATTCATACACATCACTTGACTATAAAAAGCTTTGAACCTGAAACCTCTGTTGAAAGGCTCTTATTTTACTAATACCACAATTAGTGATGGCCCTTGATTACTCATCCAGCTTTGGACTCATTATCAAATCCTGAAAGAGTTCACTGTGTGAACTTGAACTTATTACTTAAAATTTCTGATCCTGGTTTCCTAATTTATAATATAAGCATATTACAGATTAATAGCTATCTTGTATTGAGATTAAATACAGCAATATAAAGTTTTTTTGTGAGCATAATGACTCCCTCTTTTATTAATCTGCAAATATGCTTCTCCCTCCACTGCCTATATACCAGCCATGATTTTGTCTGTGTGCCTGTATTAATCCATAGCTAACTTTATTGATGGTAATGTGGCTAAGTCCATTTTTAAATTTTTTTATTTATTATTTTTGAGAGAGTGAGCAGGGAAAGATGTGAGAGAGAGAGAGAGAGAGAGAGAGA
>NW_021909533.1:0-1293 GCF_006229205.1 Suricata suricatta | reverse complement strand
CTTCTTCCCACTCAGTTTTTCCATGAACCTAAAACTGCTCTAAAAATTTATTAATTAAGTTTATTAATTAACTAAAGAAGATGAGTATGTTTAGTTGTCAAGTGTGAAATGAAATTGAAGATAGTTGTGGAAGGTCATGAGCTCTAGGAATGAACAAAAAATATGACTGCAGCATCCTGAAGCAAGATCAGTGGCTTTTCTTATTTTCTCCTCCTCAAATAAAAGAATTGTTTTAGGTTCTAAAAGAGGAAACTCGTGATAGTAGCTAGAATCAAATGGTTATGGATCACTGAAGGCACCTCCCTGAAGTGTGATGGGACAAGACTGTAAGACTTGCTGCACTCCAAATAACAAATACTTGTGCACATGATGCTAGTATCTCTTTGCCAGCTTAAATCAACATTGTTCCTGTGGGGCCACTTTATACACAGTATAGCTCCTACCAGTGGGGCAAGTTTCTCCAAACATTGAATCGTGATTATGCATTTTCACTGTGCTCCCATGGTTTGTCTAGATTTGCTGGCAAGGCTTAATGGCCAATACTGCAATTAAGAATCTAGAGCAGCATATGAAAAAAACGTAATAAAGAAGAAAAGGGCTATGAAGAGGAAACCGTAAGTCTACATCTACCTCTAATATTAAGAGGTCTGTTGCAGGAGTCAAATGGAGTTTAAATAAATATTGACTTACTTCAACAAGCTAGATATTTAAATCACAATTTGAGCTAGCAAACTGTTATATAAGATATGTTCTATTCTCCCACCTTGACAAATATACTTTCAAATGACAAAACAATAACATATCTGTAAAGCTAGAACCTTTATATGACTGGAAGTTGCCTAAAAATCAAGATAACTGAATGTAATTACTGTGCATCTGAATGTTTGTTCGATGGGCTGACAATGTTAGGGTGAGTAATAAAATAAAAATGTACATAATTCACAAATTATCTCATTTATTCCCACAAATGAATTTTTCTTATCTTCACTTAAAGAAATCACTAAAAACATTTTAAAAAGTAAAAAAAAATTAAAAGGGGGGGTGCCTTGGTGGCTCAGTTGGTTGAGCATCCAATTCCGGCCCAGGTTATGATTTCACAGTCCATGGGTTCAAGCCCCACATGGGGCTCTGGGATGACAGTTCAGAGCTGGAAGCCTACTTTGGATTCTGTGTTTCCCTCTCTCTCTCTGCCCCTCCGCTGCTTGCATTCTATCTCTCTCTCAAAAATAAATAAAAACATTTAAAAAATTTAAAGAAATCACTAACTACATTATTAGAATCAAGAGAATAGCA
>NW_021909532.1:0-531 GCF_006229205.1 Suricata suricatta | reverse complement strand
GACTCAAGTCATGATCTCATGGTTTGTGGGTTCAAGCCCCACACTGGGCTCTGTTCTGACAGCTCAGAGCCTGAAGCCTGTTTCAGATTCTGTGTCTCCCTCTCTCTCTCTGCCCCTCCCCCAGTCATTCTTGGTGTATTTGTATGTCTCTCTCTGTCTCTCTCTCTCTCTCTCAAAAAATAAGGTAACTTATTTGTTTTTTAAAAAAGGATAAAATACTCATGTACATAGGCTTGCTTAGGCTTCTGAACAAACATTGATCTTTAGATTTTACAAAAAATCTAAATCTATGGAAAAAGTAATATATCAAAGTCTGAAAATGAAAATTCAGCAGTTTCCACTAAGAGAGAATGGTGGTTTCAAGCAGGGAGTGTGTAGGCCCAGAGGTCATGAGATCTGAATAGGAAGCAACAGGTGACCTTGATTTCATCAAATCACATACCGATTCTTCTGCTTCAGTGTCATCAAATCAGTAAAGCATGGCAGTTAAAAACATCAACTTTTTTGAGTTCAAATCTTAGCCTTATTGTT
>NW_021909531.1:0-531 GCF_006229205.1 Suricata suricatta | reverse complement strand
AAGGCAAATCACTCTATCTACACATTATCAGTCACATGGCTGCCTATCATCTCTGAAGAATCCTGATATTAGTTATATCTTCTATCTCTGTATTTTATAAAATTTATAATTATTTTATATTTAGATTTATAAAATACATAACAATTTATTTTTTTGTTGTTCCTTCTTTCTTCCTAAAATTAATCACTCAGTCTCTTCAGGATTAACTAATTTTCTGTGTCTACAATTTCCCATGCTTTGAATTTCTTATGAATAACCCAAGAATTTACTTTCTACCCTCTCACTTCTCTTTCACTCCTTCTTTTTATGCATCTTTCCCTTCAACCACTCTGTGAATATCAACCATGCCAAAGCATCCACTTGTCACATTACATGACATCTTTTCAGACACCACATAGCTCAACTTACCTTGATCGCTTTATACTGTTGATGGGTATAAAAAATTAAAACAAAAAAACATATAAATAAAAAGATGTACATTTTGAAAATACACATAGCTAAATTATCTTGATGAAAATTATAAATTTTCAC
>NW_021909530.1:0-531 GCF_006229205.1 Suricata suricatta | reverse complement strand
CCCCATTTCCTAAGCCCTTTCAGTGTTGGTATAATGTGGGGAAAATCATTTTTTCATGCTCACAACTTCTGTCAATCAAGATTTAGCTGGGTTCCTGTTTCTGTTGCTGCAAAAGAGGGTGCATGTATAGGCAAAAGCGGTTTCTTCATCACAGTGGGTTAGGGGTTGGAAACACAGGGTCTGCCAACCCTTTGTGAATAGGAAACCCTGTGACAATCAGTATATGCTACTGAAAACGATGTCTTCTCTGTAGGAAAGTTTGGTTGTGCAAGAGACAGTCTGCCTTAGCTGTCCATTATGTCCACATCCCAGTGCTACCGAATTGTTTTTCCAATAGAAGTTCAACTGAACTGCGTTTTTTATCATGACTTCCCCTAGAGGTCAGTGTCCACCCGCTGAAAAGATTTCTCCTTTGCAGCGTTTTCAAGGAATTTCTGATTCAGCTATGGTTTTGTTTAAGGACACTGGAAAAGTCCATTTCTTCATCAAAGCAATGCTGTATCTGCAACTGAAGTCTGCCCCTTCTCTTTA
>NW_021909529.1:0-531 GCF_006229205.1 Suricata suricatta | reverse complement strand
GAGCAAACAGCTAACAAGAGGGGGCCAGTGTGGTACCCATGAGGTATTCCTCACTGCCTTGGGCACGAGGACAGTGCCACTAGTAGTCTGGCAATTCACCAAAGGTCCACACACAGACTCACTCATTGGCACTGACTGTAATATTAGACAGAGATGTGGGCCACACGTCAGAGGGAGTGGGCCCACTGCATGCTTGAACAAGAGGAAGAAAGGAGGGTGGCCACTGTTCTTGGCCAAGATTTCAGAGAAGAGATGGGATGCGCACTTTGTCTTCATGATGAGATAGGCCGGAACATCAAGGATGATTTTACTCGCATTTTGTGAGACGCGAGCAGTTTTGCTCAAAGGAGGTAAGATAATGGACTGAGTGATGGACTGATATATATGGCAACCCTGACTGACTCCTTGCAGGGACACCTGCCACTAACAGTTTATCTTCTTCATCTATCCCCTCTTCTCCCTCCTCCCCTCCCCTCTCCTTTCCCTCCCCTTCTTTCCCTCCCTCTTCCTTCCATCCCCTCTTCTTCCCTC
>NW_021909528.1:0-531 GCF_006229205.1 Suricata suricatta | reverse complement strand
GCTTTCCTGCTGGCCCTGTCCTAGGCTGGTGTTCCCATCACAGGACGGGCACCAGGAGGGCATCGGGGGGAGTGACGTGTCCAGCAATGGACTGAAAAGTGAGAAGCTCGTGAATTCGTTCTTAGTTACGCTGATTTGGGCCGTTTGTAGGGCTTCCAGGTGGCCCTCGGACGGGCAGGTTGGGAGTTTGGAGGCGCTGTGGTCTGGAGGTGTGGGTTAGGCCAACATCACGATGCAGCATTGGCCAGAGCGTCTGAGGAGGGTGACATCCCAGAGCGGAAGGGGCCGGGCTGGGAAAAGTGCCGAGAGAGGACCAATGGAAGCCCAGCGAAGAGGAAGAAGCAGGAGAGGGTGAGGTCCCGGGATCTGAGAGCAGAGCCAGGACCCACGGGGGTCGCTGGTGCAGCCGCAATGTGACCTCGCGATGTAAATTAATGGGGGGGCTCCCGGGGGGCTCAGTCGTTGAGTATCCAACTCCGGCTCAGGTCATCAGGTCATGATCTCATGGTCTGTGGGTTCGAGCCCCACGTC
>NW_021909527.1:0-531 GCF_006229205.1 Suricata suricatta | reverse complement strand
GCTGTCTTCTTCTTTCTCTTCTTTTTCTTGTGGAATGGTGAGTCAAGGTCTTTGGTTGAGGCCTTTTTTTGCTTTCTTCTTCTTTTCTTTTTTTTCCTTGTCTTTTTTTTCCTTGTCATATTTCTTCTTCTCTTTCTTGCTCTTTGGGTTGCCCTGGTCTCCACCCTCGACCTTCAGTGTCCTTGGCTCCCCTTCTGGCTTCTCCTTTGCCCCTTGGGAGACAAAAGATTCTTTTTCCTTCTTCTCCACTTGCTCCAGCTCTCTTGGATTTCCCCTTAGGAGTCCTTGTGGCCTTTTCTTGTAAGACCATCCCTCCCCACTTCCCCAGCCACCGGAGGCTTCTTCTTCTTGCTCCTGGGGGCCCTGGCCGCCATCTGGTACCTCTAACAGCTTCCATTTGCGCCCCTCCCCCCAGGCCTTCTTGCTCTTTTCCTTGGCAGCATCCGCAGCCTTCTTCCTTTCCTGTTCCAGCAGCTCAGTCAGGACTTTGACCATGGAGGCCTGGAGCTGGCCTCGTTCAGGGGCCAGAGC
>NW_021909526.1:0-531 GCF_006229205.1 Suricata suricatta | reverse complement strand
ACATTCTTTAAGTTCTTTACTGCTTTTCTGAAATTCTATTCTTAGGGAGATCATTTGCTTCATAGTGCAGCTGCAAACATACATTTAAACCTTTTGAGAGAAGAGTGGGCCAGGGAGACTGCTATGATTATGATAAGCAGGATGCTTCCCTATGTCCAGGGTGCTCTTTGGAGCCATGGTCCTCCAAACCCAAACTAGTCAGAACCAAATATGTCAAAGAAAGGGCCCATTGAAGGAGTCACTTTTCAAGGCAAGTGGTTTGTTCAGTGATCCTATGTTGCTGAGTCTCAACTTCCCCAGAAGTATCCATCCAAGTGCCGCACATGGTGTTGACCAAAGCACAAACATCTCTTTGCTCAGCTAAAATACAATCGAGGGCTATCCTATTATCAAGAGCAACTGAGGCCAGAGGGGTAAGGGACTCTGGTCAGACAGCTGTGGCTTTGGCACAGAGTCTGCACTATCTTTCAGAGCTAAGGAGATGTTCCTGATCCTCATTTGTGCTTACTTTTATCCAGGAAACTAGGGGTC
>NW_021909525.1:0-531 GCF_006229205.1 Suricata suricatta | reverse complement strand
TCAATTGCTATTATGAAGATACATTCAGATTTTAATCCACAGCCAACATAATCTTCTGAAAAAACTACTGGAAACTCTATTTAAAATTCAGAATGTTTCTCTGCTTTACTTGAATGTAAATCATGATGTCCTGAATGAACACTTCATGGTGACTTCTGTCACTGTTATGCATCAACCACAAACAGCATCTGAATATAGACTTCCTTTGCAGGCACACAAACTAGTATTTTCCAGCCAAAGGAAAACAAATAAAACAAATCTCTAAAACATGGTGGAAAGGGAACGAACACAGTAAAATCATTCCTCTCCAGACACACATCCATCCTCCCTTCATCCTCTGAGGCATATTATCAAATACAGTTGACCATGGAATAATGGGTTTGAACAGTGTGGGTCCACATAGACACAAATTGGTATATTTACTGTAAGTGTCTTTTCATTTTGATTTCCTTAATATTTTCTGTTCACAAGCTTACTGTATTCTAAAAATACTTTAAATAATACAGGCAACATATTAAGAATGGGGTATTG
>NW_021909524.1:0-531 GCF_006229205.1 Suricata suricatta | reverse complement strand
AGGTTGGTTTTGAGAATTGAATGAACTAATGCAGGTACAGCATATATATTAATCTGTCAGAGAGGTTGAATAGAATATGTCTTTAGAATTTTTGTGTATATAGTTGGCGTTTTTCCTAGGGAAAAAGGATCTTATTCCTGAGGTTGCTGATTGAGGGAATGAGGAAAAGGCCATCAGAGGATTGTGCAGTATGATGGGGCTTTGAAGGAAGTCAGTGGCGAACATGGCAGTGTAAGGTGATGTTTCTGAAGATCAGTTAGAGAAAGTGAAATAAAAATTTGGTTATCAAGATTTAATTCTGCTGATGGTGTCCTCCTTGACTTTTGAAACGTAAAAACGAAAAATCTGGGTAGTCGGTAAATACGACGTAAAGGAAGATTGATTATATTGGTCTTTCCCACTAAGCCTCTATAGAATACCAGAACCTTAAAAAGTCTCATGCAGTAACATTTGGACATGGAGTGCAAGCTTAAATGTATATCTTGCTTTTAGTTGAATTAAAGTTTATCATATGTAAAATTCTCAAGACGG
>NW_021909523.1:0-531 GCF_006229205.1 Suricata suricatta | reverse complement strand
CTCTGACCCCGACCCAGGGGCTCTGTGCTGCCACCCACTTGTCCTGGCTGAGGCACGAGGGATTCAAGACGTCTCAGCCCCCGGTTCTGGGAATCGGGCCCACGCTGCTCTGCCGATGGCTGGACTTCTGGAAACTGGCTGCTGCCTTGCTCTGGGGGCCTGGCCCTCTGCTGCCATGCCCAAGCCTGACCCTGGAGTTCCCTTTTTCCAGGGCCAAGCCCCGGTCCAGCACCGGGTCCGAGGCCTGGATAGCCTGGCCCAGTCTGGCACTGAGGTCGTGGGAGGCCTGGGTTCTGCTAGCTGCTCAGCAGTCTCCTCACCCGCTCGCCTGGCCTGGCCTCCGTCACTGGGACCGCTCGTCAGGACCCCGGAGAGCAGCCGACAGCCTGCACAGCGGTCTGTGTGAGGTCCCGTGCTGGGGTCCCTCATTCTGCCTGCTGGGCTGGCCTTCCTCCTCAGCCAGCCCATCCCTCCTGAGGATGCAGGATGTCCGTCAGGGGCCTGGCTGCTCCCAGGGGACCTGGGCCCCCG
>NW_021909522.1:0-1293 GCF_006229205.1 Suricata suricatta | reverse complement strand
GCACTTAACTTCTCTAACAGAAAGACGAGCCTAGAAAGATCAATCTGTCAAGTCTTCTACTCTAAGGGTGTTTTTGTACCTATTTTTAAAGGAAATAATAATTGAAAATATACAAAGACCTTGTTCTGTCCTATCCCAGGAGTGAGAAAAGTCAACAGCTCCTTGGACCTGCTTACTCAGTGGAAAATTCTAGAAAGTCTTCCCCTTTGGTTATTCCATATCCCTTGGATATGTGTCTTTTCTATGGTGTATCTTTGCTTCAGAGGAAACAGAAATGGCAGAGAAAAGAAGTGAGATTTAAAACGAAACCTAAATCTTTCAATGCCTTAGAAGTGTTTTGAAGAGAGCTTCGTTTGATGAGGGTGCTCACTCAGTGTGTAACCTTAAAATTTGAATTTTATTCATAATTAAGAAAATAGTTCACATGATTACATTGATTAAAATAATCTTTCCCCATCTGTTTCATTAATATTTAGATATTGTTAATACCTATATTCTTCAATTATTGACAACATAATACTATATTTATTGAGAATGCTCTGAAGTAAGGCCATAATATATATTATCTGAATTAAACAACTAACATACAAGGTAGAATTTAAGGGTCCATATATATAATGTGTCTAAAACCATAGCTGGCCCATAGCAAGTTCCCAGCTATCATAACACTTATTTTCTTTTTTCCTGGGCTTCGAGAGGTCAATAATTTGCCTAGTTAGCAGAGAATTAGGATTTGAGACAGGCTCTCTGACCCCCAAATACCCCATTAGCCAGTGATCTACTGCAAGTTGGTAAAATTACATACTTTCTTGTTCTTGGGTTCTACTGAATCCTGATCTATGCACTTATTCATCTCTGTTTCCAGGCCCTGGTCTGGGTGGTAAGAAGTTTGAATCCAAGTTCTGAGCCCCCTGTTTGTGTGGTCAAATCACCCACGAGCTCCCAGCCTTGGGTTTTAGAAACAACTAACTCGTGTGATGAATGCCTCTTCTATACTGAACAGCATTAACCCTTCCTTCCTCCTCCTGGCTTCCCTCTCCTACCTCCTCCTCTCCCAAATATATGAAGAGCCAAATAAACAAAGAGAATAAAAATTCAGCCTCCAAAAAACTGCTTAGCATCATATGTTAGACAATTTTAACCTGTGAAGATTTGGCTTTTGCTTTAATGGCTTAAACAAAACATTAGAGACAGAGGAATGCCAGAAGGAAGAATATGCACTTGAAAATGGAAAGATTTTGAAGCTTTATGAATATAATTTCCCTGCTGAGAGATTCACTTTCTGAAGGGGGG
>NW_021909521.1:0-531 GCF_006229205.1 Suricata suricatta | reverse complement strand
TTTGATTTATTCAGACACGTGTTGACCGTAACACTTCTGTCATACTTTTTAGAGTAAACCAACTTAACAGTTTTCCTGAAACATCTTCACATGCAGTAACGTACCAGAATTGCTTTTCACCTGGGAATGATCCATGTCTCCCTTCATTTTTCTCACACAGGATGTCTGTGATGCAGACTTTAAGAGAGGCCTGCGATTTTCTAAGCCCCTGACACCCATTGTGCAAACTTCGGAGCACATTTACAGGTGATTAACAGCTATGCCACCAGGACTGCCGAGCTGGCTGGCTGTCGCTGCACTTCAAGTTCCAAGCTGTAAATGTAAAAGAAACAGTTGTGTCTTAGGATTTATGGGGCATCATCTTCCTGGTCTCTGTTCATCTTCCTTGTCGCTCTCTTGGCAGCCGGCCTCTCACCTGGGCACTGAGCAGTTTGCCTGCCAGCAGTCCCCAAGCTTTCTGCTACCTCACTCTTCGAGGGCGGTAGGGGGAGACGGGTGGGCTCTGCACCACTAGAGGAATTGAGGAGGTGG
>NW_021909520.1:0-531 GCF_006229205.1 Suricata suricatta | reverse complement strand
GAAGGAAGAGGCACCTGGGTGGCTGAATTGGTTGAGCATCTGACTCTCAATTTTGGCTCAGGTCATGATCTCACTGTTGATGAGTTCTATCTAGCCCTGTGCCTGGCTCTGTGCTGACAGTACCGAGCCTGCTTGGGATTCTCTCTCCCTCTCTCTCTGCCCCTACCCGCTTGTGCCAGCTCACTTTCTTTCTCAAAAATAAAAATAAATACCATGTAAAACTTATGACTTGAGGTAAGAATCCAAATGTATTCCTTAGGTAGTTGGGATGTTTATTTTTCTTCTTAAATTACACAGTGAATCCTTCTTATATTATTTATATAACCAGTGTAGGATTGAATTATTAATAAAAATCTGGTTAGATTTTAGAAGCATGTCAGTTCAGTCAGAGAAGCTCCCAGTTGTTGTAACAAGGGCCCATATCCTCCTGCAGCAGCTACCTAGTTCCAAAGGTCACACCAGGTGCTTCTCAAACCAAAATAACTACTCAGGGCTGGTCAGTAAATGTGACTCATGAGCACTTCTTCAGGA
>NW_021909519.1:0-531 GCF_006229205.1 Suricata suricatta | reverse complement strand
TGTTTTGCTTTTTAGATTACACAAGAGTGAAGTCATATAGTATTTGCCTTTCACTGTTTGAATCATTTCATTTGGCATAATACCCTCTAGATCCACCCATACTACCACAAGTGGCAAGATCTCAAGGTTTTTAATGGCTGTAGAATATTCCATTGTTTGCATATTCATATAAGATATTGCCCTATACCTGTCAGAATGGCCAACATCAAAAAGACAAGTAACAATTGTTAGAATGTGCAGGACAAGGAACCCTTGTTTACTGTTAGTGGAAATGTAAATTGGTATTGCCACTGTGGAAAACAGTATGGAGGTTCTTCAAAAATGGAAAACAGATATACTGCATAATCCCATAACTCCATTACTGGGTATTTACCTCCCCCCAAAATCCAAAACATTAATCTAAAAAGATATATTTACCCTATGCTTATTGTAGGTTTATTTATAAAATCCAAGATATGGAAGAAACCTAAGTGTCCATAATAGACCAATGAGTAAGAAAGATATGGTATGAATTAACTCTTTTGATAATTA
>NW_021909518.1:0-531 GCF_006229205.1 Suricata suricatta | reverse complement strand
TGTGTCTCTCTCTCTCTCAAGTTTATTGATTTTGAGAGGGACAGAGCGTGAGTAGGTGAGGGGCAGAAAGAGAGGGAGACAGAGAATTCCAGAGAATCCTGCAGACTCCTCACAGGGGGCTCAAAGTCAGGAAACTCTGAGATCATGATCTGAGCTGAGACCAAGAGTCAGACACTTAGCAGACTGAGCAGACTGAGCCACCCAGGTGCTGGAGATCATCTCTTTGAATAAAACTGTTAGTGACTTTTCTTCATTACTAAAATATTCTTGTTTCACATTACATACATAATTGCTTACTCATTCTCTTCACATATGCATACACATGCATGCAAACACACACACACACACACACACACACACACACACAGATACACACGCCTCTTAAATATAATTTGACCCCATCTTTTGTATAGATTTCCTCAATTTCTCTCTGACTGATCACTGTTTCCTTTTGTCCTTTTTGTGATAGCTACATGACTTTACATTTTTATAAAATGTTTTTTTATTTATTTTTGAGAGACAGAGAAAGCA
>NW_021909517.1:0-531 GCF_006229205.1 Suricata suricatta | reverse complement strand
CCTCTGAAATCCAGGTGGCTTTTTCTGCACCACTTGCTACAGCCTTTTGTTCCCTCACTGCTGTCTTCCGTTTCTTTCCTCCATATTAGAAAGGTGGTCATCGGGGCTTCCCCAGGATTCCCTTCCTGACTGCTGATTCACTTAAATGACTAAACATTTCCTTAAATGTTGGGTCTTTAGTAAAGATAATCACCAGCATTTCCAATTAGCATTTCCCAGAGCTGTGTGGTGTATTTCAGATCTTTCTAATACTCTCTTCCTGAATGCTATTTAGAAAGAGCATCCTCAATAAGAAAAGAGTTTCTGAGGATTCCTGTTTTAAAGATTATATTAAAAGAGACTGATCAAGGACACATAACTCAGCAAAGTACACTTCGACTTTATTTTCAATTTTTACCACTACAAGTATTGGATTCTGCAAGATCAGTTAAAACTATTTGGTGTGGGGTATCAATTTTACACATAAGGGCTAGATCAAAGAAAATTCAATTTGGGGGATTTTGATATAGTCTGAAAGTTAAAAACACAAAT
>NW_021909516.1:0-531 GCF_006229205.1 Suricata suricatta | reverse complement strand
GAGGGAAGAAGAGGGGATGGAAGGAAGAGGGAGGGAAAGAAGGGGAGGGAAAGGAGAGGGGAGGGGAGGAGGGAGAAGAGGGGATAGATGAAGAAGATAAACTGTTAGTGGCAGGTGTCCCTGCAAGGAGTCAGTCAGGGTTGCCATATATATCGGTCCATCACTCAGTCCATTATCTTACCTCCTTTGAGCAAAACTGCTCGCGTCTCACAAAATGCGAGTAAAATCATCCTTGATGTTCCGGCCTATCTCATCATGAAGACAAAGTGCGCATCCCATCTCTTCTCTGAAATCTTGGCCAAGAACAGTGGCCACCCTCCTTTCTTCCTCTTGTTCAAGCATGCAGTGGGCCCACTCCCTCTGACGTGTGGCCCACATCTCTGTCTAATATTACAGTCAGTGCCAATGAGTGAGTCTATGTGTGGACCTTTGGTGAATTGCCAGACTACTAGTGGCACTGTCCTCGTGCCCAAGGCAGTGAGGAATACCTCATGGGTACCACACTGGCCCCCTCTTGTTAGCTGTTTGCTC
>NW_021909515.1:0-531 GCF_006229205.1 Suricata suricatta | reverse complement strand
CCCCATTTCCTAAGCCCTTTCAGTGTTGGTATAATGTGGGGAAAATCATTTTTTCATGCTCACAACTTCTGTCAATCAAGATTTAGCTGGGTTCCTGTTTCTGTTGCTGCAAAAGAGGGCGCATGTATAGGCAAAAGCGGTTTCTTCATCACAGTGGGTTAGGGGTTGGAAACACAGGGTCTGCCAACCCTTTGTGAATAGGAAACCCTGTGACAATCAGTATATGCTACTGAAAACGATGTCTTCTCTGTAGGAAAGTTTGGTTGTGCAAGAGACAGTCTGCCTTAGCTGTCCATTATGTCCACATCCCAGTGCTACCGAATTGTTTTTCCAATAGAAATTCAACTGAACTGCGTTTTTTATCACGACTTCCCCTAGAGGTCAGTGTCCACCCGCTGAAAAGATTTCTCCTTTGCAGCGTTTTCAAGGAATTTCTGATTCAGCTATGGTTTTGTTTAAGGACACTGGAAAAGTCCATTTCTTCATCAAAGCAATGCTGTATCTGCAACTGAAGTCTGCCCCTTCTCTTTA
>NW_021909514.1:0-531 GCF_006229205.1 Suricata suricatta | reverse complement strand
CATCAAAGCCACAATGAAATATAAGTTTATGCTTCTTTAAATTGTAAAAATTAAGAAGCCTTTCAATATTACGCTAAGAGATTACGGATCCATAGACTCTCTGAAACTTTGCTGGTGAGAATGCGAATTGGCATTACCAATTTGAAAAATAATTTGGCATTACTTTGCAGCATCAGTGTTCGTCATTTTACTCCTCAATATATTTATGTGAAATGTTTGCATATGTATAGCAAAAGACATGCTGAAGAGTGTGCACAGCACTACTTTTACAAAAACTGGGACATGATTCAAATGTCATCTTCAGGTGAAATGAGAGCTGAATTAGGGCATATTCACATACTGGAATATTATCAGAATTCAAAGCAAGTAATCTAAGATCATATACAACAATAAACTGTTTTAGTAATACAATATCCTATTGAAAAAAGATATCCCCAAAGATTATATACTTCATATACCCTTCCTAAAATAACATTAAAACAAAGCAAAGCAAACAGAAAACACTTTATATAAAGGAAAACATGAAATTGA
>NW_021909513.1:0-531 GCF_006229205.1 Suricata suricatta | reverse complement strand
AAAATCTTGGTTATTAAATCTAAAGGAGGTTATCTCTTTTTAAAGCTATGATCATAGGCTTAGACAACTATCTCCTGAAAAACTTTCTAAAGTTATTATTATTAATAATCTTATAAGTAAGAATTTAAAAAAGTTTTTATATAATTCAATTTCTCAACTTTCTCCATTCATCAGCCTCCTCTGTTCACTGATTTCTCTCACTAGGCTCACAGTGAGATGAAATAATAAAGAAATATTATTCTTCCATTTGTACCACATAGAACACTACTTCATTCAGCTTTTAGAACTCACACTGTTTTCTTCATGAATTTAATGTGTTTTATATACATTTTTGGCAGGTGTTGAAAAATCCTACTCCCTGTTTATAAAAAAGCCATGTTTCACAGCTAAAAATGGGATGAAAACGGAGGGTTATATTTCACTGAAACAAATGCATGTTTAAGCCAATAATTACCATTTACAGTGTTGTCCTTAAAATGTCTAACAGCCCCTAGGCTTCCATGTACCATTCATGCTAATTCTCAGACAAGA
>NW_021909512.1:0-531 GCF_006229205.1 Suricata suricatta | reverse complement strand
GCTTTCCTGCTGGCCCTGTCCTAGGCTGGTGTTCCCATCACAGGACGGGCACCAGGAGGGCATCGGGGGGAGTGACGTGTCCAGCAATGGACTGAAAAGTGAGAAGCTCGTGAATTCGTTCTTAGTTACGCTGATTTGGGCCGTTTGTAGGGCATCCAGGTGGCCCTCGGACGGGCAGGTTGGGAGTTTGGAGGCGCTGTGGTCTGGAGGTGTGGGTTAGGCCAACATCACGATGCAGCATTGGCCAGAGCGTCTGAGGAGGGTGACATCCCAGAGCGGAAGGGGCCGGGCTGGGAAAAGTGCCGAGAGAGGACCAATGGAAGCCCAGCGAAGAGGAAGAAGCAGGAGAGGGTGAGGTCCCGGGATCTGAGAGCAGAGCCAGGACCCACGGGGGTCGCTGGTGCAGCCGCAATGTGACCTCGCGATGTAAATTAATGGTGGGGCTCCCGGGGGGCTCAGTCGTTGAGTATCCAACTCCGGCTCAGGTCATCAGGTCATGATCTCATGGTCTGTGGGTTCGAGCCCCACGTC
>NW_021909511.1:0-1293 GCF_006229205.1 Suricata suricatta | reverse complement strand
GTGGCCAGAGATCATAGGTCGGGAGGGGGCTCAGGAGGATAAGAGTCATACCTCAGGTCCCTTCCCAAAGCCATGATAATGTGATCTGTGTTCCCAGGGAGGAGTCTGGAGCCGCTCTGTGGTCAGGTCCCCCTGGGGTGGGCAGGCACCATCTCCACACTGCCCTCTTCTCTGGGCATCTGTAGGGTTTTGCAGAAAACGGTCTCCCCGCCCCGGCTCAGGGAGCTTGCCTCCTCCTCTCCCGTGTCTGCATCCGGGCCTCGGTGGTGGGATTTTACATTTTACGAGCAGAGATGGAGGCTTTAGTGACAAGCACAGACCTCGGACAGTCCTCTTGGCAGGGATTCCCAGTGCTATGGAAGCTTCTGGAGACATACCTGTGAGTGGTGGTCTTGGAGTGTGACCCCGTTCCTACGTACGGGGCCCTCAGTCCTCGCATGAGGGGCCCTGGGGTCTTCCGGCCTGGCCTCAAGGAAAGGTGTCCCGGCTCTTACCGTGTCTCCTCTCCTATCCTGACCAAACACACACGTAGTGTGAGGTGATCTCACCTGATGTGCTTTAGGGGTGTGACCCGGAGTTGTTACCCAGCAGACAGAGACAGGATCGGAGGGGACAGTGGGCACCAGGCGGAGCGTAGGGTATAAGGCACTGCGGAGAGAAGCCCCTGAAAGTCACCTGGAGCCAGAGAGATGCCCCTGCTGTGATAGGCACCGGGCATTCTAGGGGCTCAGCTGGAGACATCCTGAAGACAGTCTCTTGGGGCTGGTGGGCTGCACTGCTGAGCGCAGAGCATCCACAGGTGGGCGGAGGGAAGGGGCAGGGGCACGTTCTGCAGGTGGATCAGCGTGAGGAGAAGCAGGGCTAGGGGGGACGAGGCAGAGGCAGGGGAGAGGACGACAAAGGTGGGGGGAAAGGCAAAGGTAGGATGAGGCAGAGGTGGTTGGGGGACGAGGCAGAGGCGGAGGGGGGATGAGACAGAGGCAGGAGGGGGGTGGGGCAGGGGACGAGGAGGGGGCGGGGGACTAGGCAGAGGCAGGAGGGGGATGGGGTGGGGGTGGAGAGGGACGGGGCGGGGGCGGGGGACGAGGCAGAGCATAAGGCTGCATCTGTGTGTCCGTCCACGGCGTCCTCACTTCCGACACCTGCAGGATGAGGGGGCACTGCCGTCTGCCCCCTTTGCCCCGCGCTGCCGCGGTTCAGGGCGGGCGCTGGTCGGGGCAGCAGGGCCGTGACACACAGGGCGAACGTCGGCTGTGGACTTCGCAGCCCAGGAGGCGTGCGGGAGGCTGGTGC
>NW_021909510.1:0-531 GCF_006229205.1 Suricata suricatta | reverse complement strand
TTTTCCCAAGTAAACAAAAATTAAGAGAATTCATCACCACCAAACCAGCCCTACAAGAAATCCTAGGATGGACTCTATGAGAGAAAGGTAGCAAGAAATAAAAGACATCAATACAAGCATGAACTCTACAGAGAACACAATGCATCTAAACCCACATTTTTCAATAATAACATTGAATGTAAATGGACTGAATGCTCCAATAAAATGACACAATGTAGCAGAATGGATAAAAAAAAAACAAAATCCATTTATTTGCTGTCTACAAGAGACTCACCTTAGACGTGAAGACACCTTCAGATTGAAATTAAGGGGATGGAGAAATACCTACCTTGTGATTCTACACCAAAAGGAAGCTGGAGTAGCCATACTTATATTGGATAAACTGGACATTAAGGTAAAGGCAGTAACAAAAGATGAAGAAGAACATTATATAATAATTACAGGGTCTCTCCATCAGGAACAGCTAACAATTATAAACATCTATGCACCAAATTTGGGAGCACCCAAATACATAGAACAACTAGTCACAAA
>NW_021909509.1:0-531 GCF_006229205.1 Suricata suricatta | reverse complement strand
GCCGCCTCGTGGAGGCGGTCGGGGCGGAGGGAGGGGATGGAAACCGGGGAACGCGTACCGTACCTCGGTAGTTCTTTCGAAGCTCTTACTCGCTTTTCCTCCCATTTGATTTTCTACACACGCCTCAGAAGTTAGGAAGTCAGAGTGTCATTTTACAGGTGAGTGTCGAGGGCCAAGTGATTTGTTTATGACAAAGCCAGTTTTAGAACCAAATACGCAGAATTCGACTTGAGGCGCTTGTTATGACATAAGATGAATAGCGTAGGGAATCGGTAAAGAAAGATATTCGGGTATGGCTGCTGATGGAATTTTATTTGCTTGAGTTATTATTATTATTATTATTATTATTATTATTTGTCATCGTTTTAATACAACCGATGACACACAGTTCTGTGGTGTTCCACTATTTAGGGATACGTACCCGACAGTACCATGCTTCCTCCAGTCCCAATCTCCATCCTCTCCCTCCACCTAAGGTGGAATGAAGCCCTAAATACGTTTTCCTGTAGGAGTGCATGGGCATTAAAATTC
>NW_021909508.1:0-531 GCF_006229205.1 Suricata suricatta | reverse complement strand
TACTACTACTACTACTACTACTACTACTACTACTAACTTCTTATTGTTGTTTTCATCATCATTTAGTGGAAGGTGTCTATTTGATAGATCTGAATTAGAACTAATTCATGCAAAGAAAACCAATAAAATTTAATGAATAAAAGATGTCCTAAGTGGAATGCTTTTACAAAGAACATTCAGTTGATGGGCTTCAAACACTAGCTTTCAACAGTTCAATCTGAGTGTCTTTTGAGACTATCAAGAGACGTAAAAGTTCACTTTGCCAGGTAAACCATTCCACTAAGGAAATGGTGACGTGCTTCTGTTCTCTTATGGATGGTATCTGCAACTGAATGCATTTTTAAAATAAACTGGCATATACTCACACTTGTAAAAATGCAAACCAAAAAATAATTGAATTATCATTCTTTTTAATGTACTTTCAGTATGTATTTATGTAAAACGGACAGTATAGGAGCCAAGAGACAATTTACACTTACTCCAAAATACTGCCTTGTCACACATATGTATGCAATCTCTTCAATTCAGTAA
>NW_021909507.1:0-531 GCF_006229205.1 Suricata suricatta | reverse complement strand
GCTCAGAGCCTGGAGCCTGTTTCAGATTCTATGTCTCCTTCTCTCTCTGACCCTCCCCCTCTCATGCTCTGTCTCTTCTGTATCAAAAATAAATAAAACATTAAAAAAAAATTTTTTTTTAAAGTCTAAATGAACTTCCAACAGACACCGTAGAATTCACATCCGGTCTCAGCCCTCAGGTCCACGCAGCTTGACACCACATGGAATTTCATGGGTCAAACAGACTCTCACTTGCAATATACATTTAAGACCTCTTCCTGCGGCACTTCACGTGAGTAATCCTCCTACGTCCAAGAAGGCGCCAGCCTCCGTGCTCCCAAAACCGTTTATTGTATCTAAAGGGGAAGAAGACGTGGAGAATCTGGACGCCCCTCCTTGGTCATTCGGGGAGTTCTCTAAAAGCCGTACTTTCCCAGACCGGCTTTTTCTACAAAGTTATACAGACGTAACGCTAACGGATGGTGCGCCCAGAAAACATCTCCATCGGAAGACAAACAGCATCTCGAGTCGAGTTTGAGGGCGACAAAGGAT
>NW_021909506.1:0-531 GCF_006229205.1 Suricata suricatta | reverse complement strand
TGTGCTCCTTTGTGCCGTATTTTCCCCGTTTACATTTCAATCATTTGTTAAAGAAAAGAGTTATTATTTTCCTTGCTTTCCCTAGGACGTTATGTTCTTCAAAAATAGCAAACAGTGCAAGAGCCAAATATTGAGACCCAAGCCACATCACCCCCGTGATACCCTGGAGGTTCTCACACAGGTGCCAAATGCTACAGTCATCTCGTATCTCCACACAGTGCATGAGAAAGAAATCCCACACTTGAATGATTGGAAATGCAGTGGTTTTGATTAATAAGTGGTATGAAATTTGGGGAATAATTAATTATGTAAACATGCAGTTTTACATATGGTACAAATTCAAAACATTCAAACGGGCACCCACTGGAAAGGTTCCTTTTCACACCGACTGAAAGTCTACTCAAGTCCCTTTGTTAGAGGCACACCAATGGGAACCAATGTTTCTTCCTTCCTCCCTTCCTCCCTTCCTCCCTTCCTCCCTCCCTCCCTCCCTTCCTTCCTTCCTTCTTTCCTCCCTCCCTTCCTCCCTTC
>NW_021909505.1:0-531 GCF_006229205.1 Suricata suricatta | reverse complement strand
GCTCTGGCCCCTGAACGAGGCCAGCTCCAGGCCTCCATGGTCAAAGTCCTGACTGAGCTGCTGGAACAGGAAAGGAAGAAGGCTGCGGATGCTGCCAAGGAAAAGAGCAAGAAGGCCTGGGGGGAGGGGCGCAAATGGAAGCTGTTGGAGGTGCCAGATGGCCGCCAGGGCCCCCAGGAGCAAGAAGAAGAAGCCTCCGGTGGCTGGGGAAGTGGGGAGGGATGGTCTTACAAGAAAAGGCCACAAGGACTCCTAAGGGGAAATCCAAGAGAGCTGGAGCAAGTGGAGAAGAAGGAAAAAGAATCTTTTGTCTCCCAAGGGGCAAAGGAGAAGCCAGAAGGGGAGCCAAGGACACTGAAGGTCGAGGGTGGAGACCAGGGCAACCCAAAGAGCAAGAAAGAGAAGAAGAAATATGGCAAGGAAAAAAAAAACAAGGAAAAAAAAGAAAAGAAGAAGAAAGCAAAAAAAGGCCTCAACCAAAGACCTTGACTCACCATTCCACAAGAAAAAGAAGAGAAAGAAGAAGACAGC
>NW_021909504.1:0-531 GCF_006229205.1 Suricata suricatta | reverse complement strand
ACACACACACACACACACACACACACACACACACACCACACCCTTTTGTATTCATACACATCACTTGACTATAAAAAGCTTTGAACCTGAAACCTCTGTTGAAAGGCTCTATTTTACTAATACCACAATTAGTGATGGCCCTTGATTACTCATCCAGCTTTGGACTCATTATCAAATCCTGAAAGAGTTCACTGTGTGAACTTGAACTTATTACTTAAAATTTCTGATCCTGGTTTCCTAATTTATAATATAAGCATATTACAGATTAATAGCTATCTTGTATTGAGATTAAATACAGCAATATAAAGTTTTTTTTGTGAGCATAATGACTCCCTCTTTTATTAATCTGCAAATATGCTTCTCCCTCCACTTCCTATATACCAGCCATGATTTTGTCTGTGTGCCTGTATTAATCCATAGCTAACTTTATTGATGGTAATGTGGCTAAGTCCATTTTTAAATTTTTTTATTTATTATTTTTGAGAGAGTGAGCAGGGAAAGATGTGAGAGAGAGAGAGAGAGAGAGAGAGA
>NW_021909503.1:0-531 GCF_006229205.1 Suricata suricatta | reverse complement strand
CCAAAGACCACTGAAACCACACTGTTGTGGGCCAGTCTTGGAGCAGAGCCTACAAGAGGTGAATTGAGATGGAACTTGAACTCTCAGGTGCCAGAATGAGTGCTGGTCATGTTTGCCAAAGATGGTACACTCTACCACCAAAATAAACTAGGCAAAGCTTCAAATATGGCTGCCTGGTCCAGGTTGGTGTGGCGGGACTCCAATCTCTGACTAGGGGACAAAATGAGCCCCATTTCCAGGGGATCTGGAGTTCCATACAAAGTAACCAAGTGGGCCAGAGCACAATGAATCAGAACCCCATCACACAGGTTGGGAAGGCATGGGAGGGGTGTGTGGGTTACATTGGTACCCAGAGCTTGCCCTGGACCACTGGACACAGGACTTGGTTGGCTATGAAAACAATTATCCAATCATTAATTCATCCAAGGAGTATTTATTGAGCTTCTAACATGTATCAGGCCCTGTGCTAGGTGACAAGGACACACAGTGAAAATGCATAGGTATAAGATACAAATGCATAAGATAGATCTT
>NW_021909502.1:0-531 GCF_006229205.1 Suricata suricatta | reverse complement strand
GTGTGTGTATATATGATATATGTACATATTATATGTATGGTGTATATATTGCATACATGTGGTATGGTTCATGAAAGATTGTTTTAAACACAGAAAGCCCGTTTCTACCCTTAGCCATGTGGCTTTAGGCAGGTAACGTAATTGCTCTGTGTTTGGTTTTCCTTATATAAAAATGAGGTGATTGGGCTGTGTGATCTTTAAAATCAATCAAAGCATTTGCTTATTATATGTGTGTGCACTTTTTATTTCCTAGCATCTTAAGACTACATAAAAGTATCAGACATATATCTGGAGAATATTATTTGAATATCTTTTCATTCAGGTGTCTTCAACTAGAAATTTTATGCTGAAAAAGACATCTCTTGTATCAGCTGTCTAAGTCACTGAAAGTAGAATTTTACATATTTCCTATTGTAAGGAAAATCATTTAAAGAGACTAGAGAAACATGATGTTTTTTTAAATAATTTGTCAAGTACCTACTGCAAATTTTTTGAGGCTAAGAGAAATTTTTTGAATGGTTTTTCTGGGGG
>NW_021909501.1:0-531 GCF_006229205.1 Suricata suricatta | reverse complement strand
GAGCCCAGGGTCTGCCCCCTAATCTAACCATTCTACTTCTACTACAATAACAGCCGACATGTCTGGTGTTAAGTGCATCGCTCATGTAAGCATCACCACAACCTTATTCGGTCCTGAATGCACTCACTGGAGGCGTGAAGAGAAGACCCAGAATGGTTAGTGCTTTTCTCAAGGCCACGCACTTAGTAAGTAGCTGAGGCAGGCTCTGAACCCAGACCTGCCCTTCTCGATGGCCTCCTCCCAGGACTCGGGTCTCACTGCCTTCCCAGATCCCTACACTGTGCTGGCCTCGCACCAGAAACAGGGACTTGCCACAGGGACCAGAGGGCAGGGAGAGAAGCCAAGGGAAGCATGTGGTTAAGAGATGAACTGAACCACTTAAGCCAATAACCTGTTTTATTAACACATAAATTGCATAGCCGTGACTTTAGTCAATTGACTTGTAGCCAACAAGCCCCACACTTAGCAACTTCTCAGGGACCCTCTGAGGAACTCTCCCTGCTGCTCTTGTGGAAGCAGATGAGAGAGCAG
>NW_021909500.1:0-1293 GCF_006229205.1 Suricata suricatta | reverse complement strand
GGGCGACCCCAGGGGCCACGCTGACATGCCTGAGGTGGTCTTGTCACGCCCGGCGGGGTGGGTGGGGCCGGGTGCTGCTCGACACCCTCCAGGGCCTGGGACGGTTCCGGGGGGCAGGGGGGTCCTGGCTGAGGGGTCTGTCGTGCCCTGAGAGGCCGGGACTGGGTGGGCAGGTGTCCTAGTCCTCACTTTCCAGAAGAATGACGTTGAGGTCAGGGCTCGGGCCCTGCTGCCGGCAGCCCTGGGTGGGCGTCCCGCCCTTGCCACTTGGAGGTGACAGAGCTGCAGGCGGTGACTCCGGTGCCACTGGTCCTCCCATCTCTCCCATCAAGCTGCATGATCGTCTGCTTCTGGTGTGTCCCACTTCCCCTCCGCGTGTCTCAGGGAGTTCGCTCGCCTCCGTCTGTGCGACACCTCCCGTCCGCCTCTCCCGTCCCTGCCCCCCGACGAGGGCATGGCTGGCTGAAGCAGCTGGGCGCTCTGGATGCCCGGGACGCTGTGTGGCGGGGCGCACCGTGTGGCCGCGCGCCTGTCTGCCTTCTCGCTCCCCGGCAGCCGCCAGGGCCACCCCGAGCGCGGAGACACTGCCCGACTCCACTCACAGCCGGGACTCGTGGGCCGTGGGACGTCAGGATGGGAGGACCCAGCCTGCAACCGGGCGCCCCACACCGCCCCTCTCTGCCTTCTCCCAGGACGGGGACGCTGTGTCTCTGGATGGGCTTGTCCATGATGGGGACGCTCTCTGTGCACGGGCTCTGTGCCCCACAGGCGAGTCCAATCACTGCTAATCCATATCCACCGCCCCAGCGAGGTGCTATGTGGCCTCACTGACTCCCATCTGCCCACTGGGGCGGCTCAGCTCAGTGTGGGGTGCACGGCCTGCAACCCGGGGCTCCCAGACTGGGCACACAGGACCACGAGCACACACACAAACACGTAACACACATGCACACAGACACATGCACACACGCTCACATACATATGCACACACATACACACGCATGCATGCGCACTCAGACGCATACACGCACACACACGTGCAGACAGACACATACACGCATAAGCACACACCTACGGCACACACCCACGGACATACACAAGCCCGAACACACAGACACATGCACGTGCATGCATACATGCACCCACAGGCGCGCGCACATACAGACACACACGCATAGGCACACTCACACATGCATGTGCACAGACATGCACACACACACGTGGGCACGTACGTACGCACACACCCACGCACACACACACATGCATGCACACTCACACAGACACATGCTTGCG
>NW_021909499.1:0-531 GCF_006229205.1 Suricata suricatta | reverse complement strand
GGATGCTGTGAACCTTTTCCCAGTGAAGCCACGTCTGTCGTGCACCCTGGTGCGGGACTTCAGTCCTTACCCAAGCATGCCAGCAGAAGCTAGAGGACCTAGAATTTACTTCCTAAGAAGCCGGCTATTCCCACCGGAACACTGGCAGTCCACCTGTCCGGCCATTTCCCCCAGTGCTTGTTTTCCAAACCCAAGAAATAGAAACTGCTGTTTCTAATTAGCAGCAGAGAGCATACTAACTTGTCCATGTCCCGCCTGAAATGATCCTGCCGCCCGTTCTAGCATAGAGAGTCCTAGTGGAGAGGAAAGACATTTCCAGAAGATGATTTAGGAGACAAGCTGTATGCCCACTTTTCTAAGTGATTTAAGTGAATCCTTTGGATCAGAATATCACATTATGGCTGCATAATGTTTCAGTTACGGTGCCTGAGTGCGTCACAGTCTACCTTTCCTGGACTGTATTCTAATGCGCAGCCTTGGGCTTCTTAGCAGAGCCAGGAACTCTTAACTCACCGTCAAAGCTAAGAGAGC
>NW_021909498.1:0-531 GCF_006229205.1 Suricata suricatta | reverse complement strand
TCGATTAACGCACTACTAGGTAAAAGAAGATCATTCAGCTTCCTCTTTTAGACAATGTACAGGTGGAACATATCTGACAGGGTATTTTCAAAAACATTTCGTGTTTTAACGATTCATTGACTAGTAAGTTAAAATCGTCTTTAGGAAAATTACTGGTCATCAAGGAAAATAAAAGCATCAATCTCTCTTAACTGTGTTCTTGCTGTGCAAATTTTTGTGTAAATATTTCCTTTTATATATAAAAATGACTATTCAGACCAAATTCATCACGAATAAATAAGAAAGCATGAGTAGTATGGCTTATTTTAGAATTAACTCTCCTAACTGAATAAAACCAATGAATTCTTGACCTGATTTTAGCTGACATATTTTTTACAGCCATTTATTTTTATAGGACTGTACTTAGATAACTCACATTAATGTCTAAAAGGACCTTACTATGAATCATCAAGTAATGTCCTAACACTACTCTATATACAAATAGAAATATCCCAGTGTGCTTATACCATTATTCACATTGAGTTATTTGCA
>NW_021909497.1:0-531 GCF_006229205.1 Suricata suricatta | reverse complement strand
GCTCGGCGCCTCCCGGCGCGTCCACCTGTGCACGCCTGGCCGGAGCTCCCGACGTCGCACCTCTTTGTCCTACTTACCCTCGGTCCTAGCCCTGCTGCTTCTGTCGAACTTCTCTTCTACCCCCTCTTACGTCTCAGTTGTATCCTAGTTCCCGCCTTCTGCTTTCCGACAGGGCAGAGGCGCAAAAGACCCCTTCGCACAGCTTCCCACTGAAGCGCCCGCGACCTGCGCCCCTTCTTTCCAAGCACGCGCCTCCAGGTGAAGGAACTGGGAAAGCAGTTTGGGTTTTGTGTTAATATCTGAGTTAATCAAATGCCCGTGAAAAGGGTTTTGTGTCCGCTCCAGATCCATCCCCTCCATGTTGTCAAGATTACCAAATGTGGATCTAGGGACAGGCTAGAAAAGTTGAAGCCTTTGAGCACACGGCTTCGGATGGTTTGTTCTTCCGTTGGGATGCCGGGATCCGTAGGACAGCGGTTATCCCGCGAAGGGGTTTAGTGCTTTGCATCGAACAAAAACCAAAGCAAAAAC
>NW_021909496.1:0-531 GCF_006229205.1 Suricata suricatta | reverse complement strand
TAACAGTGTCAGAGGTGGAGTCCATGATGGACCCTAATATATACTGTGGTGGGTAAGAGCATACACTTTAAATTCGTGGAACTTTCATGGAAATCCGACATCCACCTCCCCGTCATTATGTAACTTGGATGTATTACCTAGTCTCATAGTGTTACTGGAAAACCAGAGATAAGTTGTGGCAGTACTTGGTCCCCAGACCTGACACACAGCAGCTTTCACATTAGCTGGGGGCAGTCGTGGTGGAAGTGGCATACCAGCAACCACAAACCCCAAAAGTAAGAAATGCTGGTTGGCTCTAGTTCAGTGGTTCTCATCCAGAAACAATTTTTCTCTTTCCTCACCCCAAGGAGCTCTGGCAATGTCTAGAGACATGCCTGGTTGTCACAACTGGGGTGGTTCTACTGGCATCTAGTTGGCAGAGGCCAAGGATGCTAACTATCTTATGATGCACAAAACAGCTCCCACAATGATTCAGCCCAAAAGTCAACAATGTCAAAGGTGACAGACCCCTGGTGTATCTGAACCCAAGGA
>NW_021909495.1:0-531 GCF_006229205.1 Suricata suricatta | reverse complement strand
GGGGGGGGGGGGACCGGGAGGACTCTGCGTCTCAGTGCAGCCCGACTTGGTGCTTTTAATTAAAACGAATAACTCCCGCCCCCCAACTTTTGTGCGTTATCTGAGAGGCGCCGATACACCGGAAGGCCTCATTTTTGCAAATATTTTTTGTCTTTGAAAATTGTTGCAAGCTCACAAGTTCACATTGTCAGCAGCTGTGTTCGCCCGAGGATGCCCCCTCTCCCCCGCCTTTTTTTCCCTTTTCCCTGGCTTCCAGGTCTCGTACCAAAAAGCCACGTTTGGGATTCCCGCCTGACTTTGAACTGGGGTCCGGGTCTAGCGTCTCCTGGTCCGGGGCCGACGCGCGAAGTGCTTTTCAGTTTTTCTCTCTGCTTGCATCCTTAATCTTCATCTCGGGGACTTTTAGCAAAAATGTGTGTGCGTCGGTCTGTCCTTGTTTATGAAGCGGTTTCCGGTGAATGTAAGCCAGAAACTAAATAATTAAAAGGTTTGGAGAGCGCCGTGTGCAGGAGCAGAGGCTGGGAGCTTGGC
>NW_021909494.1:0-531 GCF_006229205.1 Suricata suricatta | reverse complement strand
CGTGAGTGGCCAAGGCACACAAGAGATCAAAACCGTATTCAGTGTTAGTTCTCCATCCCCCAAGATTGCTGAGGCAAAGTCGGGGCGCTTCTTTGATATGCATCCGACTCTGTAGCCTGCCTAGGTCAGCTTGCCTTGTTTCCCCCGCTGAAGACTATATAAAGAACAGTTCTTTGAATAAACGCTCTCTTTCGCCTGATCGGAGAACCGTGAGTTCTGTCTTTACTCTCTGCGTCTCCCTCTCCTGCCCCCTTTTTCTCTCCCTCCCTCAGGAGAAGGACCCGTGGTGCCTGCAGCCCTAACCTGAGGTAGAGGCAGACCCCGGGTCCCGCTCTACGCGGGGCTCAGGGCCCAAGAGTGCCACCGCAGCCCAGAGTGGAAGCGGATGGACAAACGGACTTGCGTTCCGGGTCCCGCGGGTTAAGACTCCCGCAGGAAACAACTATGAAGAGCGAACGAACGTTCTGGAGCTGCGGGTTTGGGACAAGCGCTCCGGGACTGAGCGCGGGTTACGACAGGGGGCCACCATTT
>NW_021909493.1:0-531 GCF_006229205.1 Suricata suricatta | reverse complement strand
TTGATCCATTCGTCAGGTGACGGACATTTAGGCTCCTTCCATGTTTTGGCTATTGTTGAGATTGCTGCTATGAACAAAAAACAATCTATTTTAAGCTGATAACTTTGATCATGTACAAAAACTCACCATTTAGTTCCCTCTTTAAAGTTTTTGATATCATGTTTATCTTTTATATATTGCGTGCTTATTAACAAATTATTTTAGCTATAGTTATTTAACTTTATACCTTGTCCTTTAAATTTTATACTAGAGTTAAGTGGTTAATATACTACCGTATTATGGTATTAAAATATTCTGAATTTGACTATTTACCTACTTTTCTCATTGTGTTTTATATTTTCATATGTTTTCACGTTAATAATTCCTGTCCTTTCAACTCAAAGAACTCACTTCAGGTTTTTTTGTAGTCTATTGATGATGACCTCCCTCATCTTTTTCTCTCTTTCATTTCTGAAATACAAGTTTACCAGATAGAGTATTCTTGGTTGTCAGTTTTTTTTCTTTCAGTATTTCGACTATATCATATTTACT
>NW_021909492.1:0-531 GCF_006229205.1 Suricata suricatta | reverse complement strand
GGACAGCCACACGGGTGTGTGTGCTCGATGAGACCCGGGGCTGCAGACGTAGTCCTCATGCATACTGGAAAGTGCAGAAAACCTAGCAGGAAGGCTGGAGTTGAGATGAAATATCTGCATAAAGGTTTGCAGTGATGTGCGAGTCCTGAATGTGACCTTCCTCACCTGGGGGTTTGCTAGCGGAGACTCTGGGGCTCCCTGTCGCACTGGGACTCTCTGACCCTGACCTCGGTGAACCTGCTGTGCATCCCACACCAGTGAGCTCTATGTCCTCCTCACCCTCCCCTTCCCTGTCGGTCTGCTTTGGCTAGGACCCTGTGTGGACCTGGCCTGTCACTGGAGCTCCTGGATGCTGCCTGCTTGGGAAGTGACCTCTCTTTGACTAGTTTTGACCTTGTCTTGCAAAGAGTGATCCCCCAGCCTCCTTGACTGTTAGCAGAGCCTGTGGAGCCTGCGGAGCCTGCGTGAGCCTTAGGGCCTTGCACTTGGATGCCTCTGCTGCAGAGTCCTGTCCCTCCTTGCTTGACTTGT
>NW_021909491.1:0-531 GCF_006229205.1 Suricata suricatta | reverse complement strand
GACCTCTCACTCCTGCCAAATAAGTATGTCATTTAAAAATATCAGCAAAAACACCCTGATCCAAAGAAATGGCTGCAATGGGGGGAAATTCAGGCAAAGCAGGGAATTCATTTAAGAAGGGACATGTAGGGCATATCTTTCAGTGTTTATCCTTCAAAGCACAAACACAAGTCTCTCTTCTATTTCCATACACAGGGCTGAGGTCTGGTTTTGGGGTTCTGATGTTAGTGGTGTCCCAATAGCAGAACAGTAAGACTAGTGACCAAGTGCTTACAGTGTATATTCTGGGGGTCTTCTTGACTCTAGGCCTCTGCTTACCCTATACTCTTGAAGTTGGAATACTTAAGTCCCAGCCAGGACCTAGGAACATTCCAGATTTCTAGCAGGGCCGGAGGAGCTTTCAGTCTCTGCCTCCCTCTGGACCAACAGCTGGCCGGGTGCTGGCCTGGCTCTGGCTTTACACCAGCCTCCGCTGCTGGCCATTTCCTTTGTTCCTCTACCCCCAAGCTCCACCGTGGTCCTCACTTGCCG
>NW_021909490.1:0-531 GCF_006229205.1 Suricata suricatta | reverse complement strand
CCTAACAAAACAGCGTGACTGGTGAAAGGGAAACCCAGGATGTTCAAGAAGGGCACCCCACCAAGACTGCGAAGGAGGGCTTCTGGGAGAAAGGATTCTCCCAGCTTGGGAGCGACAGATGGGAGTCTGTCGGCCGAAGAGCCCCGGGCGCCAGGGGGGGACGGGGTGGCATTTGTAGACCTGAAGGACTTGCATGTGGCTGAAGTTCCAGGGCGGTGAGAAATGGCAGTGGGAAGACTAGACTGGAGAGTACCGGTGGCCAGAAAGGCCCGGATCACATGTGTCAAGCTGAGGTGTTTTGCAGGCTGATTATGCACTTGGGATCTTTTATAATTCAGGAGAGAAGCGACAAGCATCTGCATGAAGTGGGCATAAAGGGAAAATTCAAGGCATAACCGAAGGTAAAATGTTAGAGCTTAGAGACTTATTAGCTGAGAATGAGCCAAAGAGAACTCACTACACATTTCATCGCTCCTCACAATTACCCGGGAGGTTCGCTACGCTCATCCCGGGACCGAGTGTCCCACCCCT
>NW_021909489.1:0-1293 GCF_006229205.1 Suricata suricatta | reverse complement strand
GTGGAGCCTGACCCAGGGCTCGATCCTGTGACCCTAGGATCATGACCTGAGCTGAAACCAAGAGTCAGAAGCTCCAGCAACTACATCCCGCAGGACCCCACCCCTCGTTACCATTTTCCTTCTCTAGATTACTTTATTGTAAGAATATGCTATATAATACATATGACATACAAACTGTGTGTTAGCTGCTTATGTTCTCAGTAAGGCTTCCAGTCAACAGTAGTCTATTAGTAGTTAAGGTTTGGGGAATCAAAATTTACTTGTGAATTTTCAACTGTATGGGGTATGTCTGCGCTCCTGCCTGCGTGTTGTTCAAGAGTCAGCTGTAGTCACATTTGCTCTGTGTGGGTTTCATTGGTCCTTGAAGAAAGCAGATGGGTCCTACGTAGGGAAAGAAAGCTGGAACAGCACGAGCAAAGAAGAAATGTGCAAGACCTGTTTTAGGACCAGTGAGCAGGTCAGAGGGCAGACCACTTGTTGAAGGGTATTGGACGGAGGCAGACACTCAAAGGTTATTTGAGTGAGAAAATACGGAATTGAGGAAGGCAGGTGTAGCATTTCCTCTTAGGTATGGGCTCCAGCAATAGAAGAAAGAAATGTATGCTAGCTAATATAAAAGAATATTAGCTACAGGGCACCCTGGATGCTGAATGTATGTCAACTACAGACTGTAAGTCTCTGACATTCAGAGGTCAGCTACAGAATGAAGATTAGACTGACTGTGCCAAGTAGAAAAGACTGGAAGATACCTTCATTCACGATTTTATTATTTCCATTTGGACCATCATTATTAACTAAGCTGTGTTTAGCACAGGGCCAGGCCACATTTTTGCTCCTTCAATATGATGTGGATATGGCTTTGTCTTCATAGAAAACAAACATCAATTATACTACTCAGAAGTCATCCCAAACTTGGCCTTGTACGTACTCTCTTTTTAGTAGAATTCATTTTACACAATTCTTTTGTGAGTAGTTTCTGGTGTTTAATCAAATCGATTAGAGTAACATTCATTCATCCACTTTTAAATACTTAGCATCATGAAAAGTCATACAGGTGGGAGTTTGAATTCCATAACCAGCACTTACTGGTTGTGTGACCTTGAGCAGGTTCCTTCATTTTGATGAGACCCAGTTTCTTTGCCTGTAAAATAGGGGAAATAAAATTTATCACATAACGTGCTATAATGTTTACATGAGTTAACATGTGTGAAGCACATAGTATTGTCCCCAGGCCCAAGGTAGGACTCAGAAGATGCCATCTACTATCATTCAGTTACATATTTGGTGACAAGC
>NW_021909488.1:0-531 GCF_006229205.1 Suricata suricatta | reverse complement strand
ATAGCATGTAATTATTTTCTCTTTCCTTGTGCTTTGTATGCTCTTGTAAAATTATATTGATGGCAATGTAGAGTGTGTTTTTGGAAAATAGAATTTTTGTTGGTTTAAAAAGTTTTGAGGATTTTCTTTTAGTGACTTAGTGGAAAGAGATTTGAAAATCTTTAGGTTCTCTGTTTTTGTTTTTCATTTTGAACTGTTGGCAAAAAAATGATATTTTTGTATACAGGATAAATGAGTAGATGAAAATGTGTCCATAGAAAGTTAACAGTAACGGGGGTCTTTGTGGTTGGGAAGTTTTCATGTAAAAGGTACCTTTACAAATAAACTTGTTTAATTTCAAAGGAGTTTGAGGGAGAAAAAGAAACATTGTGAAAATAAAACAATTGCATGGTTAATCTGTATCTTTTGTTCTTACACCAGAAGGGGGAGGTACTTAAAGAGGTTTCGTGTGTGCTCGCTTTCTCTCTCTCTCTCTCTCTCTCTCTCTCTCTCTCTCTCTCTCTCTGTCTCTCTCTCTCTCTGTCTCTCTCT
>NW_021909487.1:0-531 GCF_006229205.1 Suricata suricatta | reverse complement strand
GGAACATTCTGCTTTCCTCAGCAGCCTGGCCTGTGCCTGCCATTTCTCCGGCCGCTGAATCTGGCTGCTGGGCGTCACCTCTGATCCATCCTTCCCTGTTCAGTGAGGTCACACTGCTCTCCGTGTCTTGCCCTCCCTCATCCCTACCTTGTCCGTGCTGTCCACCCTATCATGAGTCCTCTGGCCTGTCTGTCCCTTTCTTCCAGTCTCTGTGTCTCATACCTGCTCTAAGGGTCCTCCTGTTTATTTCCTTCTTCCCTCAACCCAATGGTCTCCTCTGCCTCTGTCTATCTCCCTTCTCGAGTCTCCTAGTCTCTCGCTCTCTGAACAAATGAACATCCACTCTGGGCTTGGGGGAACGGCCATCCTTACCCAGAGAGTCGTTTCTATCATTCCTCTGTGAAATGTCCCTGTGGAGGGCCCTCTGTGCAGGCCCGAGGTGTATCCGTCCTTCCTGACCGAGGAGTACAGCTCTGTCCTCACACGTGGCTGCTCCCTCTCCCTGTAACAACACCGGGGGCTGCTGGTACC
>NW_021909486.1:0-531 GCF_006229205.1 Suricata suricatta | reverse complement strand
TGATTTCAGCTCAGGTCATGACCTTCAGGGTCATGAAATTGAACCTCATCTCAGACTCCATGCTGGGCATGGACCCTGCTTAAGATTCTCTCCCTCCACCCCTCTGCTCCCACCTCTCACTCTCTCTCTCTCTCTCTCAAAAAAAAAAAATACTGTCAAGTCCTGACTCCTTTTTAACAATCTTTCCCTTAGTTTGTCTCTCTTCTCACATCAATGGCAAGAAGAAAGCAGTCAGTGCCTTAGATGCTCTGCTTGGACCTCACCTTCACTAGGTCACTAAGTTGAGTGAGACCATGTTTGCTTTCATGGAATTGCAAACAACAGGATTACTAAGCTTTCTGCTGCTACAGAACAAGGATCCCCTCCCTCCAGGTTCCATACCATGTCCTTGCTTCTTTTTGAGCCTCTGCTGGCAGCATCCTCAAAGTCCAGATTTTTCTAACAAGCTTCACACAATATTCCCCCAGACTCTACCCACTGTCTGTTTCCAAAGCCATCGCACATTTTTAGATACTTTCCATGATTCTATGC
>NW_021909485.1:0-531 GCF_006229205.1 Suricata suricatta | reverse complement strand
GTTAATTGAGGCACTTGGTAATTGGGGTAAGTTACTCACTTAATAATGATTACCAATTATTATTCCCTATGTACTTGGAGGGTGGAATTAAAATTCTACCCTGTTGAAAATTCTACCAGGACTTATTTTTTTCCTGAAATGAGTGGTAGTCACTCAATAAATTATGTCCTCTTCATCTGGACTTCCACTGTTGACAAGGAACAGAACCACTGAAAATTCTTCAAATTTATGAGCATATAATTGCATGTTGCAAATAAATTACACACTGGCATTCACACAGGCATGCACACACACACACACACACACACACACACACACCCAACTTGATATACATAAGAGACTTTACTGGTGCACCTGAGTGGGGCTCCATCAGTTGGGCATCTGATGCTTGATTTCAGCTCAGGTCATGACCCCAGAGTTGTGGCTTTGATCACTAGGTAGGGCTCTGTGCTGAGCATGGAGCCTGCTTAAGATTCTCTCTCTCTCTCTCTCTCTCTCTCTCTCTCTCCCTCTGCCCTTCTCTCCAGCTTG
>NW_021909484.1:0-531 GCF_006229205.1 Suricata suricatta | reverse complement strand
CAAAAAGAAAAGTCTGGATCATTCATAACATATTTGAGCCCCCACATTAGTACTGGGCCAACTAGCTCTGAGTGGCCTATCTTAGGAAGTTAGACAAATATGTTCATTATGTAAGATCATTAATCAGGCCGATTAGTTATTCATGGTTAAAAGGAACTGTAACCTATGTAAAAGGTTTCTGCAAAACAATTAAAAAAATAAAAAACACTGGAAACTGGTGCCTTCCCATCTGCACAGGGTACCTTCACATTACTACATTCAGTCTGAGGGTAACTATGACATTGGATTTAAAAGTTATTCAGGCATCTGTGTGGCTCAGTTGGTTGAGCAACCAACTTCAGCTTTAGACATGATCTCACTATTTATGAGTTCAAGCTCCACATAGAGCTCTGCAGACAGCTCAGAACGCGGAGCCTGCTTTAGATTCTGTGTCTCCATATCTCTGCCTTTCCCCTGCTCACAGGCTGTCTCTCTCTTGCAACCTCAAAAATAAATAAACATTAAAAATGTTTTTCAGTTATTTTTTTCTAG
>NW_021909483.1:0-531 GCF_006229205.1 Suricata suricatta | reverse complement strand
ACACATTTCCAGTCTGTTTGATACAATTGCTAGTTTTCCTTCCTTTCGCCTACCCTCACTCCATTCTCTCTGTTTCTCCCCTGCTCCCATTTAGGAAGAGAATCATTAACATCTATTGCGAACTATGTGCTGGACATGCTGCGAAATACTTTACCTGTTTCATCTCATTTAATCTTTCCCCCAAAGCTTGTGAGGTAGACACAGCTGTTTTCCATATTGCAGGTGAGAAAACTGAGTTGGATAAAGATTAAGAGATTTGAACAAACTTCCACCACTTGTAGGAGCTGCCCTGGGATGTGACAGGCAGTCCAATGTCATAGCTGGATTCTCATTCCCGGTGGTTCATGTCCCCATCTCTTTCCTCATTACCGCAGCTGGACTCAGTGGCTGAACTGTGCACCTGTGTTCCCCCCTCTCTTCCTTCTGGTTAGACAGAGATCCAGTGCCTACCAGCCTGACGAACATCCCAGCCCGATCACCCCCAAAACCCTCATTTTGTATTTTTCTAAATAAATTGAATAGTATATCTCC
>NW_021909482.1:0-531 GCF_006229205.1 Suricata suricatta | reverse complement strand
TGGGCCCCAAGAAGCCAGGAAGTCACCGAGTCTGTGTCCTGACCACTGCTTAGCAATGTAGCCAATTCTATAGTCTCCTACTGGTGGTCTGGAGTTCATTCAGGATGTAAAGGAAATGGAATGACATGAATTTCTGGTGCCAGCTTAATTTAATGAAATACGCCTGCTGACCCCTCAACCAAAGGATCACGGGAAGGAGGATCATCTGTCTGTCGGCTCATGTCTCATATTCACTTCTGGCACTTACACTCCAAGCATGGGCCTTGTCCGTGATCCAGGGTAATTTCCAATAAATGGTCCTGGCTTGTACATGTGTGGGTGCCTCAGCACAACCCTGGAATCTGAGAGACAAGGATCTGAATCTCCATCTTGCACTTACTCACTCTGTGGCCTGGGGCAAGTCACTTAGCTTCTCCAGGCTTCTGTTTCCTCATAGATGATCCTTTCTCATTGGGAGTAAGGTATGTTCCCATGGTGCTTGATAAAGTGCCTATGCTTTTATTGTTATTTTAGGCCTTAAAATCCCCTGGT
>NW_021909481.1:0-531 GCF_006229205.1 Suricata suricatta | reverse complement strand
CAGGGTGGGGCTGTGGGCGGTGACCGTCCCCTGTGGGTCCCTGCCGCACACCTGGACCCCCTGCCTGCCCTGTGCGACCCGGAGCCCTGCGGAGCGAGCCTGTTGGGTGGACTGTCCGGGACACGGGGTCCACCTCAGCTCCCCACCTGGGCCTGGAGCCCCCCCTCCCTGTCTGGGATCCTGCCAGGTGGGACCCCACACCCTGGCCCGGCCCCGGTCGGCCCCACCTCCGCGCAGGGGCAGAACCCTCGTCGGGAGAATTCCGGCTCCACCTGAGACTCGAAGGATCCACGGAAGGCTGTTGCAGCCATGGCCCAGGGCGGGCCCAGGGCAGCTCTGCCCCAGGACCGGACGGCGGCCCCCAGAGGGAGCTGGTCTCTGTCCCTGTCCCTCCACCTGAGAGTCCCACTAGGGTCCCTGATGTGGTCTGGCCGGCATCCAGGACCGCCCTTGGCCAGGGAGGACCGGACGCACCCCCCCATCCCATCCACGATGCCTACGTGGAACTCAGGTGCCGGCGGGGAGGGCAGC
>NW_021909480.1:0-531 GCF_006229205.1 Suricata suricatta | reverse complement strand
ACACATTTCCAGTCTGTTTGATACAATTGCTAGTTTTCCTTCCTTTCGCCTACCCTCACTCCATTCTCTCTGTTTCTCCCCTGCTCCCATTTAGGAAGAGAATCATTAACATCTATTGCGAACTATGTGCTGGACATGCTGCGAAATATTTTACCTGTTTCATCTCATTTAATCTTTCCCCCAAAGCTTGTGAGGTAGACACAGCTGTTTTCCATATTGCAGGTGAGAAAACTGAGTTGGATAAAGATTAAGAGATTTGAACAAACTTCCACCACTTGTAGGAGCTGCTCTGGGATGTGACAGGCAGTCCAATGTCATAGCTGGATTCTCACTCCCGGTGGTTCATGTCCCCATCTCTTTCCTCATTACCGCAGCTGGACTCAGTGGCTGAACTGTGCACCTGTGTTCCCCCCTCTCTTCCTTCTGGTTAGACAGAGATCCAGTGCCTACCAGCCTGACGAACATCCCAGCCCGATCACCCCCAAAACCCTCATTTTGTATTTTTCTAAATAAATTGAATAGTATATCTCC
>NW_021909479.1:0-531 GCF_006229205.1 Suricata suricatta | reverse complement strand
GGCTAGCTGTCAGCACAGAGCCTGACGCGGGGCTCGAACCCACGAACGTGAGATCTGACCTGAGCTGAAGTCGGAGGCTTAACCGACTGAGCCACCCAGGCGCCCCTAAAGTTTATTTTTAAGAGAGAGCCCGTGTGAATGGGAGAGGGGAGACCGAGAGAGAGAAAGAGAATTCCAAGCTGGCTCTGTGCTGACGCTGGGCTCCATCCTATGAACTGCAAGATCATGACATGAGCCTAAATCCAGAGGCAGATGCTTAACCAACTAAGCTACCCAGGCATCTCAGGTTCTTATTTATCATTGTAAATCTGATCCCTCCAATTTGGTTTACAGAGCCTACATTATGTGAACCTAACTTACCCTTAACTTTCCAGCAACCCTTATCACACTATTATTTGAGCATATCTCTTCAGGCCAGAGGGGAGTACACCCAAATAGCCAATGAAGGCTGTGGGCTTTGAAGTTAGATTAACCCAGTTCTCCCATCAAAGAGATATATTCCTTTTTTTTCTTAAATGTTTATTTATTTTT
>NW_021909478.1:0-1293 GCF_006229205.1 Suricata suricatta | reverse complement strand
GCACGTGTGAGTCTTGAGGAGAGTGAAAACCGGGAAGGGGCATGGAGTAGAAGAAATACTCCCACAATTACTCCCCCTCACTGCTATTCTTTATGTCTGGACTCTTAGGACAGGCTAAATAACGTCTAACTTACCAAAAGAGAGAGAACAGAAGAAACTGAAGGTCAAAAAAAAAAAAACAACCCATAGGAAAATACAGATTCAAAAGTATGATTGTGTGGCAAACTATACAGTTAGATTGGAAAGTATAGCTCCTGGTGGTCAGAAAGTTCAGGAAAATGTTGCCAGTCATGGCATGGAGCCAAGCAGCATCTTGAGACAAGAGAGCTATTTCTTGGAACATTGAAACCACAGTCCATACAGGTATCTGCAGACGGCATCAGCAGAGGAATCAAGGGGACAGACATATCCTAGAGAGAGTAAGGAGTAGGTGAAACTGTCCTCTTGGCCCAGATAACTCCTCTGTACCAAGTGCGAACTGTAGTTTATAAATGACACGTTGGGTTTTCATGACTCATCACAAAGGTTCCCCCATACAGTGGTGCACAGCACTGTGTGAGCATGAGAACGAAGAGGGATGGAGGTAGATGAACAACATGAGGCCAGCGGTAATCACAGTTGAGTGCGGAGACCGTGTACATTAGAGAGTGAATTTAAATGACTGCAGGGGAATTATTCAGCTCGTTATATTTAGAGCTTCTACTACTATCAGAAGACCACTTTGATAAAAGTGAGGAATATAAAAACAGAACTAGTACTGGCCCTAGGACTTTGAGGAGAGATTGTTGATGAAAAGAGACTGCTACCTGATAAGTAAGTGTTATCATTAATTATATAGCACATACATCAGTCATTTTAGAAAATCACCACCTATGTAATCTTTTATACCATTTTTCTTTCAGAGTTTAATTTTAATTTAAATGTTATGGTCCAAATCTGAAAACTCCCTTCAAAAAATCCATTGTTTTATAAGGGAAAAATATCTGAATCTGAAAGAAAACAAACTAATCACATGATCATTTATTTATTTCATTCATTTATTCATCCACTTATCTGTCCACCTATTTATCCAGCCAGCAAATACTTATTGCAAATATATGGTGTGCCTGACACTAGAATATAGTTATTAACAAAACATTCTGCCTGCCCTGAGTGTACAAGTCTATAGAGAAGAAAGCTAACATTTATTGAATGCAGAGTGATCACTGCATCAAGAAGAGCCTGCATGGGGTGCTCGTGGACATGATGAAGGTCTCCTGAGTTTGTGTACTGATACCCAAAATAAACAAAATC
>NW_021909477.1:0-531 GCF_006229205.1 Suricata suricatta | reverse complement strand
GCTGCCCTCCCCGCCGGCACCTGAGTTCCACGTAGGCATCGTGGATGGGATGGGGGGGTGCGTCCGGTCCTCCCTGGCCAAGGGCGGTCCTGGATGCCGGCCAGACCAGATCAGGGACCCTAGTGGGACTCTCAGGTGGAGGGACAGGGACAGAGACCAGCTCCCTCTGGGGGCCGCTGTCCGGTCCTGGGGCAGAGCTGCCCTGGGCCCACCCTGGGCCGTGGCTGCAACAGCCTTCCGTGGATCCTTCGAGTCTCAGGTGGAGCCGGAATTCTCCCGACGAGGGTTCTGCCCCTGCGCGGAGGTGGGGCCGACCGGGGCCGGGCCAGGGTGTGGGGTCCCACCTGGCAGGATCTCAGACAGGGAGGGGGGGCTCCAGGCCCAGGTGGGGAGCCGAGGTGGACCCCGTGTCCCGGACAGTCCACCCGACAGGCTCGCTCCGCAGGGCTCCGGGTCGCACAGGGCAGGCAGGGGGTCCAGGTGTGCGGCAGGGACCCACAGGGGACGGTCACCGCCCACAGCCCCACCCTG
>NW_021909476.1:0-531 GCF_006229205.1 Suricata suricatta | reverse complement strand
CTAGAAAAAAATAACTGAAAAACATTTTTAATGTTTATTTATTTTTGAGGTTGCAAGAGAGAGACAGCCTGTGAGCAGGGGAAAGGCAGAGATACGGAGACACAGAATCTAAAGCAGGCTCCACGTTCTGAGCTGTCTGCAGAGCTCTATGTGGAGCTTGAACTCATAAATAGTGAGATCATGTCTAAAGCCGAAGTTGGTTGCTCAACCAACTGAGCCACACAGATGCCTGAATAACTTTTAAATCCAATGTCATAGTTACCCTCAGACTGAATGTAGTAATGTGAAGGTACCCTGTGCAGATGGGAAGGCACCAGTTTCCAGTGTTTTTAATTTTTTTAATTGTTTTGCAGAAACCTTTTACATAGGTTACAGTTCCTTTTAACCATGAATAACTAATCGGCCTGATTAATGATCTTACATAATGAACATATTTGTCTAACTTCCTAAGATAGGCCACTCAGAGCTAGTTGGCCCAGTACTAATGTGGGGGCTCAAATATGTTATGAATGATCCAGACTTTTCTTTTTG
>NW_021909475.1:0-531 GCF_006229205.1 Suricata suricatta | reverse complement strand
GTCCCTATTATAGGTTTAGGAAAAGCAAGAGAAAAGTAGGGTTTTGCCAGCAGACACTGCAGGGTGAGACCTCCATTCTCGGGGAGCAGTTAGAGGGTTTGCGAAGCAGTCGCTGGGTTCAGACCAAGTAGCATCTTCACACAACGACTGTTCGGGACCCTTATTTCTCTGGTCGTTTTGTGGGTCAGGAAACTGAACACCAGAGAGGAAGTCGGACCCCGTAAGTTGGTCCCTCGTCCGCTAGAGGTGGAAGCCGGGCTCGAACCCCGCTGGCTGGAGCCCTGGTGCCGCATTCGCCATCACCAGAGGTGACGGAGAGGGCAGGAGCGGGGAGACGGGTTTGCGCCTTCTCTTCTCCCCCAGGTAAGCTTCACGAGTGCTGCTCTCCTCCTCAAGTCTGCCCGGGCGCTCCTGGCTCAGAGCCCGCTCTCGGGGAGGCCCGCGGTGTCCGAGGGGACCTTGCTTGAGCTCCTCCTGCTGGTGTCCGCCGTCTGGGACGTGTCTGACCAGGAGACACCGAGGAGCGCGGGC
>NW_021909474.1:0-531 GCF_006229205.1 Suricata suricatta | reverse complement strand
ACCAGGGGATTTTAAGGCCTAAAATAACAATAAAAGCATAGGCACTTTATCAAGCACCATGGGAACATACCTTACTCCCAATGAGAAAGGATCATCTATGAGGAAACAGAAGCCTGGAGAAGCTAAGTGACTTGCCCCAGGCCACAGAGTGAGTAAGTGCAAGATGGAGATTCAGATCCTTGTCTCTCAGATTCCAGGGATGTGCTGAGGCACCCACACATGTACAAGCCAGGACCATTTATTGGAAATTACCCTGGATCACGGACAAGGCCCATGCTTGGAGTGTAAGTGCCAGAAGTGAATATGAGACATGAGCCGACAGACAGATGATCCTCCTTCCTGTGATCCTTTGGTTGAGGGGTCAGCAGGCGTATTTCATTAAATTAAGCTGGCACCAGAAATTCATGTCATTCCATTTCCTTTACATCCTGAATGAACTCCAGACCACCAGTAGGAGACTATAGAATTGGCTACATTGCTAAGCAGTGGTCAGGACACAGACTCGGTGACTTCCTGGCTTCTTGGGGCCCA
>NW_021909473.1:0-531 GCF_006229205.1 Suricata suricatta | reverse complement strand
GCTGCCCGGGGCTGGGAACAGTCCAGCTGCCCCTCTGCACACTGTCTTCCAGGTGCCGGTACAGTCCTGGTTCGACGACATGACAGACACAGAGCTGCTGGACCTCATCCCCTTCTTCGAGGGCTTGAGCCGGGAAGACGACGTGTACAGTATGCTGCACAGACTCTGCAGTAGGTAGCGCCGGCCCCCGCCTACCACTGCGGGACCTCGGCCCGGGGACCCACCGGTGTGCTCCAGGACTTGCCGGTGTGCTCTGGGACCTCGGCCCGGGGACCCACCTGTGCGCTCTGGGACCTCGGCCCGGGGACCCGCCGGTGCGCTCTGGGACCTCAGCCCGGGGACCCACCTGTGCGCTCTGGGACCTCGGCCCGGGGACCCACCTGTGCGCTCTGGGACCTCGGCCCGGGGACCCACCGGTGTGCTCCAGGACCCGCCGGTGCGCTCTGGGACCTCGGCCTCAGGGACCTGCCTGTGCACTCCGGGACCTCGGCCTCGGGGACCCACCTGGGACCTGAAAGCGAAGACGTTCCA
>NW_021909472.1:0-531 GCF_006229205.1 Suricata suricatta | reverse complement strand
TCAGGCTCTGTGTTGACAGCATGGAATCTGTTTGCGATTCTCTCCCCGTCACTTTCTCCCTCCTCTGCTCTTGTGTGAGCTCTCTCACAAAATAAATAAATAATAAACTTTAAAAAAAAGTGTACAAGGGCGGCTGGGTGGCTCAGTCACTTAAGTTTATGACTTTGGCTTGGGTCATGATCTCGCAGTTCATGGGTTCCAGCCCCCTGTGGGACTCTGTGCTGAAAGCTCAGAACTTGGAGCCTGTTTCAGATTCTGTGTCTCCCACTCTCTTTGCCCCTCCACCTTTCACGTTCTATCTCTCTCTGTCTCTGTCTCTCTCTTAAAAATAAGGAAACATTAAAAAGAATTTTAAGTGTACAATTTCGTGGTTTTCCATGTATTTGCAGCGTTTGTGCAACGATACCCCATGCTACCTAATTCCAGAATGTTTGTATAACCCCCCCTCCCCCACCAAAGCTCCACACCACCTCCAAGCTGGCTCACCCCATGTGGTTATTGGCAGGAGGCCTCAGTCCTCCCCACGCTGGC
>NW_021909471.1:0-531 GCF_006229205.1 Suricata suricatta | reverse complement strand
TAAAGGCAGATTTAGATGTCTGGACCAACCCTGCTACTGAGGGCAACTTAGAAAAACTGGTTGCAAACCATAAGAGACTCTTAAATACAGAGAACAAACTTAGAGTTGATGGGGGGGGAGGGGAAAATGGGTGATGGGCATTGAGGCACTTGTTGGGATGAGCACTGGGTGTCATATGTAACCTAAATCAATAATAAATTATATCTTTAAAAAAAGAAATGAGAAACTTGCCCCAAGAGTTGAAATAATCTTTTTTTTTTTAACATTTATTTACTTTTGAGAGAGAGTGTGCGCGTGCACCAACTGAGGAGAGGCAGAGAGAGAGAGAGAGACAGAAGATCTGAGGCACGTCTCTGCACTGCCAGCGGAGAGCCCAAGGCAGGCCCCAAACTCACAGACAGTGAGCTCATGACCTGAACCCAAGTCAGACACTCACCTGACTGAGGCACCCAGGTGCCCCTAGTTTAAATAATCTTAAAAGCATCAAAGAGCTAGCAAGATACCAAGAAATCTCCTGGAGGGTGAGCCCAG
>NW_021909470.1:0-531 GCF_006229205.1 Suricata suricatta | reverse complement strand
AGTTTATGGAAGAAATGTTCATGGGTTTGATTTCTGGGTTCTGCTCTGGGCCCTGTAGGGGTGTTATACAATACAAAATAAAATTTAAAAAATAGCTGATTTATAGCCTCAAGAGCTTTAGCTAAGGGATTGTGGAACTGTGTTTCATTTCTCAATGGTTAAGACCATACTAGCCCTTGGGGCATCTGGGTGGCTCAGTCGGTTAAACGTCCAGCTTCAGCTCAGGTCATGATCTCACAGTTCATGGGTTTGAGCCCTGCATTGGGCTCTGGACTGACAGCTCAGAGCCTGGAGCCTGCTTCGGATTCTGTCTCCCTCTCTCTCACCCTCCCTTGCTCATGCTGTCTCTCTCTGTCTCTCAAAAATAAATAAAAAACAGGAAAAAAAAAAAAGGCCATACTAGCCCCAGTACCAGGTCTATACTTGAGTATATGTATACTTTTCAAAGGAAGGCAAAGGAAGGGAATGGGTCCAGTGGGAATATAAAATAAGAAACTTGGCAGGAGGATTCATAGTCACTCCTGACTGTGT
>NW_021909469.1:0-531 GCF_006229205.1 Suricata suricatta | reverse complement strand
CACTTCCCCCGGACAGATCCTTCTTTTGCCTTTCTTGCTAACAATCCTAGTGTGCCCGGTTTCGGCTTCAGTGGGACCCTGAGTCAAGTCCAAGGCCCCGGGGCTAGGTGGGCCCTTCTTCGTGGGCCTAGCGCTTCCTGGGCAGGGCAGAGGCTTTTCCACAGACTTTGTGAGATCACAGCTGCTCCGGGGCACAGCTCTGGATGGAGGAAGTTACCCCTCAATAGATTCTCTGTTAGGGGGCAGTTATTGATGATCTGAGGATGCTGGTATGTGCGCTTGGCAGTGACCCTTGTCCAAATCAGCCAGAGGGAGAGATGGGAAATGTATACCCGAGGAGCCTACTCAAGGATGACTGGTCAGAGGGGCTATTTTACCTCATGGGACTGTGCTGCTTAACCCCAAATGGACAGCTTCAGGGCTTCGAGCAACAGGTGAAGATGGAGGAGCCGGTGGTGGGTTTGGGGAGGTCACACCAGCCAGGCGGTTTTGAGATGCCCTCTCTGGAGCCTTCCAGTGTGTTTCCCCAGC
>NW_021909468.1:0-531 GCF_006229205.1 Suricata suricatta | reverse complement strand
GGGGGGGGGGGCGTTTGTTTATTTGTTTGTTTTTTAGTAGGCTACCTGCCCAATGTGGATTGAACTCTTAGCCCTGAGACTGAGTCACATGCTCTACTAACTGAGCCAACCAAGTTTCCCTTTGGCTCCTTAATCAACATTAAGACTTTTTAAAAATTTTTATTTTTATTTATTTTGAGAGGGGGTAGAGGAGAGAAAGGAAGAAAGAATCACAATCAGGCTCCAGTGTGGGGTTCTATCTCACAACCTTGAGATCATGACCTGAGCAGAAACCAACAATCAGAGTTAGTAAAACAACTGAGCCACCCAGGCACCCCAAAACTTCAAATTTTATGTCAACTTTATTATACCAATAGGGAAGACATCTCATTTTCAAGTTATGCTAAAATTTTCAAAAACCCAGTAATAAGTCTTCCCTAAATAGTATACTTGTACTTTACTTTCCTCTCTGATTAATAAAATCCCCTTCATTGCCTCTCAATAGTCAATAGTGTGTGTGTGAAATCCATGGACCCCACTTTGAGTGGGACA
>NW_021909467.1:0-1293 GCF_006229205.1 Suricata suricatta | reverse complement strand
CCCACCGTCCTGACATCCTTCACAAATCACACTGTGACATATTTTTTTGTGATGAGAGGCTCTGGGCAGAGGCTAGGGACAGTCGTTCCAGGGACACAGAGCAGGGGACCGGGTTCCAGTGCCACCCCTCCAGTTCCCAGCCTCCCTGCCAATGTGCCAGATGAGCCGCAGCAGAAGTAGGGCCAGCTTCCACGGAGGTCCCATGTGGAAAATGGGGCAGAGCAACCAAAGCCTGAAAAACACAGGAGCAGCACATTCAGGACGCGAGGGATGCTGGGGTGGGCGAGCGGGAGGCCAGGCGGACAGGGGTGGGGCCCCAGGGCATTGGCACCGGACAGTGGGGAGTCGATCTCCACTCCAGGCTCCGGGCTCCGGACTACGTGATCTTGGTCAACTTAACCTGGGCTTTAGCTCTTGCAAAAGGGGATACACATCTCAGAAGGTTATTGTAGAGATGAAAGAATATAATATTTATATATTTACCTTTAGATACTTAGGTATAATAGTATTATACTATTATAAAATATACTATACTAATAGTATATTTTATACACAATATAAATATATATACAATATATATATAATTGAACACTTATAGATATCATTTTGCAGATGCAGTAAGTCCTTTGTAAATGATAGCTATTGTTATTATGATTACCACTTCTAGACTACCAGAGGGAAAACAACAAAGGGAAGAGGTGAAAGAAATCAGAATACAAATACCTTTCTTCTCCTGCACTTAACCAAGGTTTTGAACCCAGTAAATGGAAGAGGAACCTCCCTTAGAATATGTCATTCAAGCGGCGACTGGGTGGCCCAGTGGGTTAAACAATCGACTCTTGATTTCGGCTCAGGTCGTGAGATGGAGTCCCACGTCAAACTCTGTGCCGACAGTGGGGATCCTGCTTGGGATTCTCTCCCTGCCCCTCCCCTGCTTGTGTTCTTCTCTCTCAATCTCCCTCTCTCAATAAATAAATAAACATTTTAAAAAATGAATCATTCAGAGGCGCCTGGGTGGCTCAGTCGGTTAAGCCTCCAGCTTCGGCTCAGGTCAGATCTCATGTTCGTGGGTTCGAGCCCCGCGTCAGGCTCTGTGCTGACAGCTAGCTCAGAGCCAGGAGCCTGCTTCCGGTTCTGTGTCTCCTTCTCTCTCTGACCCTCCCCCTCTCATGCTCTGTCTCTCTCTCTATCAAAAATAAATAAAACATTAAAAATTTTTTAAAAAAATAAATCATTCAAAGCACAAGAAAATGGTTGTTTTCCAGCCAAAAAAAAAAAAAAAAAAAGGCTTTA
>NW_021909466.1:0-531 GCF_006229205.1 Suricata suricatta | reverse complement strand
TATTTCAGCTCTTCTAATCCCTGGGTATTATTTCCTTTATTAAATTCCTTCTAGGGGCACCTGGGTGGCTCAGTTGGTTAAGTATCTGGCTCTTGATTTCTGCTCAGGTCATGATTTCAGAGTTGTGAGATTGAGCCCCACACTGGGCATGGAACCTGCTTAAGATTTCTCTCTCTCCTCTCTCTCAAAAAAAATAAATAAATAAATGAAATAAATTCCTTCTAGTGGTTTCATTTTCTTGGCTGGATCCTGATGGATAACCTATTTTGGGAGCCCTGTACAAAACCATGGTTTATTCTACACACTGGTTCCTAAAATAGATATATTTTCCTCAATTTTTCTTTGAGAGCATTCCTCTCAGAGGAATTGAGAGAAATATGCTTTTCCCTGTGGCTTCTTTTCTTTTCCTGTGGTAATAGTATTTTATACTACTTGAGATAAGATTTATATCCAAAACATTATCAGTAATCAAAAAGCTAAGTCTGCCCATTATGGTAAATATGTCAGCTTCTCCCAAATTGATCTATATAT
>NW_021909465.1:0-531 GCF_006229205.1 Suricata suricatta | reverse complement strand
ATGATAGAATGCCCTTCTTCATTTCTTGTCGCAGTCTTGGCTTTAAAATCTAGTTTTTCTGGAGCACTCGGGTGGCTCAGTTGACTGAGTGTCTGACATGGGCTCAGGCATGATCTTGTGGTCAGTGAGTTCGAGCTCCGTGTTGGGCTCTGAGCTGAAAGCTCAGAGCCTGGAGCCTGCTTTAGATTCTGTCTCCCTCTCTTTCTCTCTCTGCCCCTCCCCTACTCATGCTCTGCTCTCTCTATCACTCAAAAGTGAGTAAATGTTTATAAAATTTTTAACCTAATTTGCTAATCCTTTGACATGAATAAGCTTGATAGAACGTTCTCCATCCCCTCACTTTCAAATCTGCAAATGTCCTCAGTGTCTCTTCTAGGCATTTTATTGAGGGATCTTTTTTTTATTGTTTTCATTTTGTTTGGTTTTCTTTTTGTTACTTTTAAACCCATCCTGATACCCTATGTCTTTTGATTGGGACATTTAATGCACTAAAAATCAGAGTGATTTGAAAGATATGAATTTACTACCATT
>NW_021909464.1:0-531 GCF_006229205.1 Suricata suricatta | reverse complement strand
TGCATATTTATATAATTATATATTGATCTCACTATCAATAAAAAAGAATTTAAAACAAATAAAAATAATTATAAGGAGGTTATTCTAAGTCAGGCACTAGGCAAGTACATTCCCTCTCTTTTCTTTTCTTTCTTTCTTTTTTTTAAGTGAACTTTACCCCTAAAGTGGGGCTTGAACTCAAAACCATGAGGTAGATCAATAGTCTCATGCTCTCCAACTGAGCCAGCCAGGCTTCTCTTTTTGACTCTGGTAATGGTCCTGTGATGTGGAAACTTTTTTTTAAAGTTAATTTATTTATTTTGAGAGAGAGAGAGAGAGAGCAGGCGAGAGGCATAGAAAGACAGAGAGAGAGAATGTGAACAGGTTCTACACTGTCAGCACAGAGCCTGATGCAGGGCTTGAGCCCATGAACCATGAGATCATGACCTGAGCCAAAGCCAAGAGTTGGTTACTTGACCAACCAAGCCACCCATACACCCCTATGTGTGGAAAATTATTATTTCTATTTCATAAAAGAGGAAACTGAACCCA
>NW_021909463.1:0-531 GCF_006229205.1 Suricata suricatta | reverse complement strand
GAGCTCAAGGGCTTGCAGCTCCTTACAGATCTGCAGGATACAAATGGCTTTAGAGTCCCAATGTCTTTGGTCAGAGATTTTATAATAATGTGGAACCAAAGTTCTCCATTTTCTTCTCATGCCTTCCATTCCTTTCCCCCCTCCGTCCCTAAGTTTTTTCCTTCCTCCCTTCCTGCTTTCCTCCCTACCTTCTTCCTTCCTCCTTCCTTTCCTACTTCCCTTCCTTCCTTCCTTCTTTCCTTCCTTCTCTCCTTCCTTCCATCCTTCCATTGCTTGTTTATTGTTTCCCAGCATGTTTTATAATTTTACCAGGATTAATGATATGAAAAGCCTAGTTGATCCTTTCTGGGAACTCAACCCATTTAACAATATTCTTGAATTTCAAATAGAAGCTCATGATTAGATCTTGTAGCACTTTGTCATTTAGAACTTCAACTTGTTCTAAGAGTTTCTGAGTTGACTTCTGTGTTTCTAGTCTTACAGCTATATTTTTAGCTCTTTAAATTTGCATTCGATACTTTCATAACCCAC
>NW_021909462.1:0-531 GCF_006229205.1 Suricata suricatta | reverse complement strand
TCGAACTGATTCTCGTCCACAATAAAACCCAAAACTTGAGGCGTGTGTTGCCCATTGAGCTGGCATCCCTCCAGGAGTGCTGGGAGCCATCCAGACTGGACCGCCAACCATCTTCCACTTTGGATCATTCTGGGAAAGAATGTACACTCACACCCTCTGACGGCTGGTTGGCCGCCTTGGAAAACTCCCCGCTGCCCCACCCTGGAGGCCAGCTGTGTCCCCGTCCTCCTGCCACAGAGTCCCCTGAGGGGAACCACAGCCAGAAGAAACGGCCATCCAGCCGGGCCGCGCCATCCTTCGGGGTGAGGACAAGAGGGGCCGAGGCAGCTCCAGCAGCTCTGCCTGCAGAAGCGAGACCTGGTAAGCGCTTCGTTTACAGCTGACAAATATCCTGTGTCCTCAGGTGCCACCCTGGGCTCAGCTGTGCGTTTGCCCTGAGCAGCGTTCCATTCAACTGCTCCTCGGCACAGGCACCGAGCTCAGCAGTGTGGCTTGGCCTGGGGGGAGGGGGGGGCCTACGCGATCGTCCTC
>NW_021909461.1:0-531 GCF_006229205.1 Suricata suricatta | reverse complement strand
AGAGCTCCCATGACACCGTTTGCTCAGTGCCCCAGCTCGGCACCCTCCGGCGGCCTGCTGTTCTTGGCGGCTGCACTCGGCGGCCACCTCCGGGTCCTCTCGCCTCTGGGATGTGTCAAGGGCCTCACTGTTGGGGTCCATCCAGCCAGAAGTGCTGTGTGGCCTTTGGGACCCTGCTTCCCCTACTTGAAAATGTGTGCGCTTGACTGCTTGACCTAAATGGATCAGAGACTGGAGTTAGTTCTCCTATTGTTCATGCCACTTGGTAATTGCGGTTTCAGTAAATGGGCAGATTTTCTGATTGAAACTTCCTCCCTGGTTAGAGGCACCTTACTCACAGACTATTGTTAACCTTTAAAGAAAAATAGCCTTGTCATAAGCCTCAGTTAATATTACACTATGTATGCAAAATAAGACTCCTGCTGATATATTTTTAGTGGTAAATTATGTTTTTTGATCCTCTGTATTGTACTCCATTTCTGTCTTTAACTTTCTGTTCTCTCTTCCGTGAAAACAATGATCTATTCTGAA
>NW_021909460.1:0-531 GCF_006229205.1 Suricata suricatta | reverse complement strand
CGTGCCCGTAAAGTGGGGAGGAAGTCACAGACACGTGTTTGGCATAAAAGTTAGAAAGAAGCTACCTCTCCATCTCACGAGGGAAGAGAGTTGATGCAGACCGTCCGGAACCATTTTGTGTGTACAATTCGAAGCCCTTCACGTCCAGCAGAGGCGAACTCGAGGACGGAGGTCCGGCCACACCCGGTGGTCTCACCTGTGGACAAAAATTTGAAAGCACTTAAGTCGGTGTGGCCCCAGACAGGGTTTCCACTGTCATCCCCCAGTGACCCTGCTCCCTTCTGGTCACCACCGTGCGCTCGCCTCGGCCGTTACTGCTGTCCTGTGGGGACCGGGCGTGTCTGTGTCCCCAGGGCCATGGCGCTCCGGTCCCAGGAGTGGGAGAGCTCTCACCACGTGTCTTCCCGAGACAGGCGGTCAGGGGAGAAAGGAAGTGTTTTGTTGGACTGCAGTGGGGCGAACGCCTCGTGTCTGGATTTCGGGGACCTGGGGTCACATACGCCACACACTGCGTGACTCTGGCGGGCTTCA
>NW_021909459.1:0-531 GCF_006229205.1 Suricata suricatta | reverse complement strand
TAGCTACAGCCTAGTGAGTTATCCCAGGGATTGAGGCATTGGGTCCCTTCTTAAGAATCTACCTCACATAGATTCCTCAGATCATCCTCCTGCCAGCTCTTAGACTAGGGAAGGGATGAATCAAGATCAGTTTGCATAATCCCCCTGTCCTTTGTCTACAGCATACCCTCTACCCACCTGATCCTTCAGCACTTTGCATATCATTGTTGCACAGGGGCCATACTAATCTCTGTATCATTCCAATGTGTGCTGCTGAAGTGAGCCCTGTACCTAATCCTTCAAGTTGTAATATTGTACAGGTGTGTCTAACCTTTTGAAATTGCCTTAATAATACCCTAAGCCAATCTTTAAAGTTTTTACTCTTAATAATCTTAGGGTTTTTTTTTTGACATGAAACATACATTTTCAAATAAATACATAAAATAAATGGTTGGATTATACAATATTAAACATTGTCTTATAATTAGTTTCTCTACACTGGATTTCAAAAATAATCTATAAAGAAAATCCACTGACATTTTTATTCTAAGA
>NW_021909458.1:0-531 GCF_006229205.1 Suricata suricatta | reverse complement strand
ACTGAAGATGAGAAGCATATTCTGGACCATACAGACTCCTGTTCAGGAAAGTGGACAAAATGGCCTTTAGGTTATTCCTTTCAGTCACTAACATTCTCTAACCTTTCATTTACTAGTTCTTCTTGGGCAAATTGTATGAGCTAGGTTCTGTGCTGGGTAAATAACAGCATGAACCCATCATAAACTTCCTACCTTCACACTGTTACAGACAGGTGAAGTATGGAGGCATTAGGCAAATAATTTACTTTAATTGTGGTAAGTGCTGGTAAGGATGAACTCATATATCATTTCTTGATAATATAAAAACATATCATGGAGGATTTTTTTTTTTGGGTCTGGAATGTCTAAGGCAACATTCTTTAGGAAAAGAATGTTAACCCTTATTTTGCCATCTATTGAAACATGTATCTCCTGACTCCTTATCTTCACTCCCTTATCCCTTAGTATATCATCAGTGGCTACTGAACTCAATTGTAGTTTTTGAGTTTCTTTAATGAGAAGTTCTAACTTTCTAAAGATTGGTATTCCATG
>NW_021909457.1:0-531 GCF_006229205.1 Suricata suricatta | reverse complement strand
GTTCCTCAGGGAGGAGGCGGCTTGCCCGGAGGACTGCCGGAGGAGCAGTGCTTGAGTCCTGTTCTGTTTTACGAGCAGGACTGTGGGGAGGAATCAATACTTCCTTTATAGGAAAGCGCAGTTTGAGATACACGTCAGAAAGCGCAGGTGCCCACAGACCCATCAAGGTAGAGGTCACTGGAGAAACAGGCCCTGGAGATAAGGCTGGTGACTCACTACCCGGAGAGGGCCTGGGACGCCAGGACGGCGGTCTGCTCGCCGTGGAGCCCCGGGCACAGCGCCCGCCCCCAGGAGGACCAGCAGGGAGCAGAGTGAGACCAGAAGGCAGGAGAGGGCCCTGTGCTCCGCGTGTCACAAACCAGCCCAACGCCCACCGGCCCCGGGACACAGGACGCGGGACGCGGCCTCCCACAGACGAAGGCTTTACCAGAGGGGTGTGATTGCGCTACAAGCACATGCATCTCAGTATGACTTAAAAAACAACAAAACCATCATTTTGAGCAAAAAAGGCAATCACAGAAGAATGCATGC
>NW_021909456.1:0-1293 GCF_006229205.1 Suricata suricatta | reverse complement strand
AGGTTGATAAAACAGTCTTGTAAAGTACACCCTCTAGTATTCAGAATCCAAGCGGTCATGGGAGTGGCTTCTTAACTGAAAGTTAGTTTTCAAAAATCTTTTTGTAGAATATTTTTCTCGAGTGTATGGGTTTAATGTTTCAGTGAGTAAATAAAAATTAGATACACAATTTTTGCTCTATTATATGCATAATAATTGTATATGTGTGTATAGCATAATAATTATATATATGTGTATATATACATTTATAAAGTGATAAGGGCCACTGCAAAAGTACACTAAAATGAGGAATCAAGTCTTTAGTCTCTATCTCCCCTTGGATAACTCTTAGTTTTCACAAGCTTTGGTTTACTCTTTACGATATGTAGAGATAAGACTAGATCATTGATTCCCAGAATGAATTCTACAGAACATAGTTCTGTTAGATGAGTGTTTATTGGTTAAATTTTGTTTGGAAAATCTTGGATAACAGGTGTCTTATCATAGAATTTCCCAAATGTTTTGAGCTCTAAAGTTTCCCCAGGGGAAAGTCGTTGTCTACATTTCCCAAACATAATTGATTAGAGAATTTTTCTTTGTTGTCATTGAGCATCTTGTGAGACAAGAATTCTGAGAAACATTTTATGAAATGTTGGGCTAGATAACACCCCAGATCTCTTCCAGCTCCAAATTCTAAAGCTCTGATTCACTTTTTCCTTCTTCAGGCCTAGACTGGACTTTGCCTTCTCCTTTGTGCTCTTTCCCCAAGACCCAAGCTGCTAGATGTTTCCATAATCATTCTTCACTCTCTACTCTGTTTCATACAATAGATTCTTGTACAGCTTGACAATCAGCACATTGATCAGTGCATGGGGGGACATTGTGTCAATCATCATGACTGCCGGTGTGGAAAGATGAGAACACGATCTGTAGGGGAAGAATGGAGATGGTGGTCTCAGGGCATCCCTGAGGACTGCTCTTACTACATATCTGTTGGCTCTGGATTCCAAGGTAGCACTGAGTTTTGTCTCTTTCTTAGAGGACTATGGGTGCTGCTAGAGAAGCAGGACCATGTTGTTCCCCTGGATGGGTGCTTCCCAACTTTTGTCACTACATGACCCATTTAGAAAATGATACTATTTCTATGGGGTGCTGAGGATGTTTGCAACCTGGACTGAGAAGTTGATTAAAAAAAAAAAGGGCCTAAATAAAGGCCTGTGGTTTTATAATGTTTATGCTGAGGAAGAACATAACCAAAGCATTTCAGAGTAGTGGGGTTGTAGCTTCAGAGACTTGAGGATCAAAGATTTTTTT
>NW_021909455.1:0-531 GCF_006229205.1 Suricata suricatta | reverse complement strand
CAGCAATAGCACTGCTAGGGATTTACCCAAAGGATACAGAAGTGCTGATGCACAGGGGCACATGTGTCCCAATGTTCATAGCAGCACTGTCAACAATAGCCCAATCATGGAAAGAGCCTAAATGTCCATCACCTGATTAATGGATCAAGAAGATGTGGTGTATATATACAATGGAATACTATATGGCAATGAGGAAGAATGAAATCTGGCCATTTGTAGCTAAGTGGATGGACCTTGAGGGTGTCATGCTAAGCGAAATAAGTCAGGCAGAGAAGGACAGATACCATATGTTTGCACTCATAGGTCTGGCAGGAGAAACCTAACAGGACCACAGAGAGAGGAAGGGGGAAAGAGAGCTGGGGAGAGTGAGGGAGACAAATCATGAAAGACTACTGAATACTGAAAACAAACCATGGACTGAAGGGGGAGGGGGAAGGAGGGAAGGGGGTGATGGTCATGGTGGGGGGCACTTTTGGGGAGAAGCACTGCGTGTTACATGGAAACCAATTTGAAAATAAACTATTAAAAATA
>NW_021909454.1:0-531 GCF_006229205.1 Suricata suricatta | reverse complement strand
GGGGGCCTCTGGAAGAGACCCCGAAGGTCGTCTCCTGGAGGACTCACTAGGGGAAGAGAAGATCCCACAGGAGCCTGGCCAGTGCTCCCGGAGCCTGGGGCAGAAGCACAGGGAGCATCCATCCGCTGGGCTGCATCCCGGGAGGCACGGGCTCGTCCCCAAGCTCTGCCGACATCTGGTCCGGAGGAGCAACAGCTGGTCCCAGTGTCCTGCGCACGATGACCAGAGCTAAGAGGAGCCAAGTGACCGCAGCACTGTTTCCAATTATTCCCCCTCCCTCTATGCCTGGAGGGAAGGCCTCTCCCATAGAAGTCCAGTTCGGGCCGCTTCTCTGTGACCCTTTTGCAATGATCCCCTCCCTGTTTTACATTTTCCATGAAAACAAAGCTCATTTTGAAAACTGCCTTTGCCCTGGACTAAAGGGTCCCGCCCCGCCCCCCAGCACATCGCCAGCCTCCCATCCCTGGCCCCGCCCCCAGCACATCGCCAGCCTCCCATCCCTGGCCCCGCCCCCAGCACATCGCCAGCCTC
>NW_021909453.1:0-531 GCF_006229205.1 Suricata suricatta | reverse complement strand
CCCATAAACCCACCAAAGTGCGCTTGTACACCTAACCTAGCTCACCTCATAGCTTAGCCTGGATGAGCGTAAACAGGCTCAGTACGCTTACGTTACCCTAGAGCTGGGCAAAATCATCAAATAGAAAGACTATTTTATAATAAAGTGTTGAATATCTCATGTAACTTATTGAATATTTTACTGAACGGGAAAAACAGAACGGTTGTAGGGGCGCCTGGGTGGCTCAGTCAGTTAAGTGTCTGACTTTAGCTCAGGTCATGATCCTGTGGTTTGTGAGTTCGAGCCCCGCGTCGGGCTCTGTGCTGACAGCTCAGAGCCTGGAGCCTGCTTCAGATTCCGTGTCTCCCTCTCTCTCTGCCCCTCCCCTGGTCACACACACACTCTCTCTTTCTCTCAAGAAAATTCAAGCATTAAAACAAATTTAAAAATGTCAGAATGATGGGAGCGTACCAGTTGTTTACCCGTGGGGCTGGCTGGGAGGTGCAGCTCCCGCCCCGCTCAGCCTCGGGACAGAGTGTCCTGCTGTAGTGC
>NW_021909452.1:0-531 GCF_006229205.1 Suricata suricatta | reverse complement strand
CTCTCATCTCTAAGCCTTAAATATTGGAATGCCCAAGGCACAGTCTTCTGGACTCTTCCATCCCTGCGTGTACTCCCCAGGCCTTCCATGCAGTTCCTCTACTTTTAGTGCCACGACTCCTGTTTCTTCCCGCCAAACTTCAGACTAGACATTACCACCATGCACCTGCTGAGTACCTCAGATGAAGCATCTTTAAAATTCAACTTTGATTTTTCTCCAAGGCCCGTCTTACTAGCTCTTCTCCTCTCAGCAAATGGCAGCATCATGCTTCCAGAGGCTCATCCTTCCCTCTTTTTCTGATACACGCATCCAACCCACGGGGAAATCCTATCGACTTTATCAAGGGTTTTACCATCTCCTTCCACCACCATCAGCCTCATTCAAGCACACGTCACCTTCAGACTGACAGGAAAAACTCTTACGTGGTCTCCCTGCTTCTCCCTCATCCCTCTTACGGTCTGTCTCTCCACCGAGGAGCCAGGGACCAGCATGGTCCTGCTAAGCGGGAAATAAGGCCATGTCACTTCTCAG
>NW_021909451.1:0-531 GCF_006229205.1 Suricata suricatta | reverse complement strand
ATTTTTAAGAAGCTCCCCAAAGTTCCAGAGCCATTAAGTAGCACATCTGAGATTCACACTATGGCCAGTTTGACCGGTTTCTGGAAAACCAGGCTGCCTTCCAGCACCAAGGCTTTGTGACTCTGAGCTGGACACCCTGAGGAATCACAGAGCGGGGTAAAGTGCTGTCCCAGAGAATGGGAACCAGCTGGACCTGGGTGTGAACTTGCGTGGGAGGGAGCCTGGCTCGTCGGCCAACCAACCAACAGAATTACCAGCTGTGTGTGCTCCTGCGTTATTCCGGGTGACGTGGGAGGCTCACTAGGGATATGAAGACATATCAGAGGAGCCCCGCTCTCAAAGGGCTGAATCTCCAGTCGGGGAGGCCAGACGGATGCACACGAAGGGCAAAGAATTCAAGAAAGTAGGTGACAAGCGCCAGCAGGTTTTCCCAGGAGGCTCTCACAGAAGGGCCCGGAGCCGGGGCTGGAAGGCTCAGCCTGTGACTGGCAGGTGACTCTCAGCAGGGTCCTGACTAGTCTTAGAGGATCC
>NW_021909450.1:0-531 GCF_006229205.1 Suricata suricatta | reverse complement strand
GGGGGCGAGGGGTGAGAGTGCCAAAGAGGCATGAAAACAGAGCTGGTACCTTGGGAAAGAAAGCCGTTTTTTCCACTAATGAAGCCTCTGCCAGCCTCATCCCTGAACACCGGTGTTCTCAAAATAGGTTTCCTCAGAGGCAGCAGGCCTCTTAAAAATGTACATTCCCTTGGGGCACCTGGATGGCTCAGATGGTTAAGCATCTGACTTAGGCTCAGGTCATGATCTCACGGTTCGTGAGTTTGAGTCCTACATTGAGCCCCACGTCAGGCTCTGTCCTGGAACCTGCTTTGAATTCTGAATCTCCCTCTCTCTCTGCCCTTCCCCAACTTACACTCTGTTTCTCTCTCTCTCTCAAACACAAATTTAAAAAAATGTACATTCCCATTCTGTTTGGGATGATGAAAAGTTTTAAAACAGAGAATGGTGCTGGTTGCATGATACTATGAATGTAGTTAATACACTGAGTTGTACACATGAATGTGGTTAAGTTTTATGAGTCACGTATTTTACCACAATCCAAAAATTTTA
>NW_021909449.1:0-531 GCF_006229205.1 Suricata suricatta | reverse complement strand
GGTAGCAGAATGGATTAAAAAAACAAAACCCGGGGGTGGAGCCAAAATGGCAGAGAAGAAGGGAGCTCTGTAAACTCCCTCCGCACCGTTTTTCGAACTGAGAGGGATATTACATTCACCTGAGAGAGCGGAAGGAGAAAATACGAACTCCAGAAGGAATAGAACCTCAAGGATACCTGAGTGAGTGGGGGCGAACGGGAGAGATCCGAGGACGGGCCAGCCCGGACGGGCAGGGGAGGTAAGATCCCCAGCCCAGCGTGGCACAGGTGTTGGGCGCCCGGGAGACAAAGGGAAGAGACAGAGTCGGAACGCGCGCATGGAACTGTCTCCGGGGAAGAGGCATAGAACGCTGGGCTGCGCGTGGAGACAGGAACCCACTCCATAGATAACTGCTGGGGAGCCGGAATCCCGAACCGGGGTGGCGCGAGAGAAGGAACAGCTTCCAGCCCTAAGCCATCTCCGCCGGGGAATCAGGCCCCTGTGGCGGCGAGAAGCGGCTGCGCTGGAGAGGCGGCGGAAGCGACCCGAGCA
>NW_021909448.1:0-531 GCF_006229205.1 Suricata suricatta | reverse complement strand
TCGAACTGATTCTCGTCCACAATAAAACCCAAAACTTGAGGCGTGTGTTGCCCATTGAGCTGGCATCCCTCCAGGAGTGCTGGGAGCCATCCAGACTGGACCGCCAACCATCTTCCACTTTGGATCATTCTGGGAAAGAATGTACACTCACACCCTCTGACGGCTGGTTGGCCGCCTTGGAAAACTCCCCGCTGCCCCAGCCTGGAGGCCAGCTGTGTCCCCGTCCTCCTGCCACAGAGTCCCCTGAGGGGAACCACAGCCAGAAGAAATGGCCATCCAGCCGGGCCGCGCCATCCTTCGGGGTGAGGACAAGAGGGGCCGAGGCAGCTCCAGCAGCTCTGTCTGCAGAAGCGAGACCTGGTAAGTGCTTCGTTTACAGCTGACAAATATCCTGTGTCCTCAGGTGCCACCCTGGGCTCAGCTGTGCGTTTGCCCTGAGCAGCGTTCCATTCAACTGCTCCTCGGCACAGGCACCGAGCTCAGCAGTGTGGCTTGGCCTGGGGGGAGGGGGGGGCCTACGCGATCGTCCTC
>NW_021909447.1:0-531 GCF_006229205.1 Suricata suricatta | reverse complement strand
ATAACAAGAGCAACACTTAAAATTATTCCTTAAATGATTAAGATTAATAATTTCATATACTATAATTAACATGCAGGTATAAATGTGAATATATATACTATACATACAAGTTTAGACTGGAAGCTGCCATTTATTATTGACATTTTGAGGATTTTATTCACATCAGTTTATTGGGAAGTTTATATTCTTGTTTAGTAGAGTATGATAGTGTCATGGTTAATTTTATGTGTCAATTCAACAGGGCCCAAGGTGCTAAGATATTTGGGCAAACATTATTGTGGGTGTTTGGTGAGGGTGGTTTTGAGTAAGGTTCACACTTCGATGAGTAGTGTGACTGGTAGACTAAAGCAGCTTGCCCTCCTCAGTGACGGTGGGCCTCATCCAATCAGATGATGGCCAAGTCTTCCCTTAGGTAGGAGGGATGATGATCTTCAGACTGGGACATTGACTTTTTTCCTCCCTTCAGATTCAAACTGAAATGCTGACCCTTCCTGGGTCTCGAAGCTGCCACCTTCATACCAGAACTATGGC
>NW_021909446.1:0-531 GCF_006229205.1 Suricata suricatta | reverse complement strand
GGGGGGGGGGGCGTTTGTTTATTTGTTTGTTTTTTAGTAGGCTACCTGCCCAATGTGGATTGAACTCTTAGCCCTGAGACTGAGTCACATGCTCTACTAACTGAGCCAACCAAGTTTCCCTTTGGCTCCTTAATCAACATTAAGACTTTTTAAAAATTTTTATTTTTATTTATTTTGAGAGGGGGTAGGGGAGAGAAAGGAAGAAAGAATCACAATCAGGCTCCAGCGTGGGGTTCTATCTCACAACCTTGAGATCATGACCTGAGCAGAAACCAACAATCAGATTTAGTAAAACAACTGAGCCACCCAGGCACCCCAAAACTTCAAATTTTATGTCAACTTTATTATACCAATAGGAAAGACATCTCATTTTCAAGTTATGCTAAAATTTTCAAAAACCCAGTAATAAGTCTTCCCTAAATAGTATACTTGTACTTTACTTTCCTCTCTGATTAATAAAATCCCCTTCATTGCCTCTCAATAGTCAATAGTGTGTGTGTGAAATCCATGGACCCCACTTTGAGTGGGACA
>NW_021909445.1:0-1293 GCF_006229205.1 Suricata suricatta | reverse complement strand
GGCTCAGATCTTGATCTCAGTTTATGAATTCTAGCCCCAGGTTGGGCTCACTGCTTTCAGCACAGAGCCAACTTTGGATCCTCTGTCCCCCTCTCTCTCTATGCCTCCCCTGCTCATGCTCACACACACAGTCTCTCAAACATAAATAAAACATTTAAATACCATTAAAAAGCATACAACTAAGTATAAAACGCAGAGCAAATGTCTCATGGATGTGCTGCCTGTACAGGGCATGTTGAGTTGTCTACTGTGGGAGACTGTGGAATAATGGGAAAGTCTTCCCAAAGCAGGAGAAAGTCACACCCTGCATTTTGGTGAGGTTTTTAATTCCCTTCAGGTGGAAACAATGCCACCAGCCGGAAAAATAGCATGAAGTAGGGGGAAAGTTCAAGAAAAATTAAGATATTGTGAGCAGGCCAATGGGGCTCATTGGGCTAACAATGTAACGAGGACAAGATTGGCGAAGTCCATGGAGGTAAAGAATGGGAAGCCCAGGAGAGTCTTCCGGCTAGTAAGTGATTCAGTGGAATATGTATTTGGCAGGAATGCCTTTGTGTGGCTTTGTGCAATAAGACAGATGTTATCAGGCATGATTGAAAACACAAGACAATTTAGGAGTCATGCATTACCTTCGAAATCAGAGACGATTGATGGTAGAAGGGAGAATACTCAGATGTGAGGAAATCTTTAACAAATTGGGTTTGAATCTGCACTGGCACGCTTTACTTCAAGATATCTATCTGCATGAAAAAAGGCAAGATTCAGAGATTTTTGAAAAACCCTGATCGAGAAGAAAAATGACGCATACATGTTGTACCGGACGCGTGTATTCGGAGAGACTGAGAGGAGTGGGCAGTTCACGGAGTCAAATTAAGCATGGCCAGTTGGTTCCTTTTAATTTTGTGTGACTAAATCCAATTTTCTAAAGCAAAACTCTACAGCTAAAGTGGAGCCATAATTAGTGATAGCAAAAAATTATGTTTTATGATTGCTTTCATAAATTTTGTGGTCAAGGGGTACATCCTGAGAGATGAAATTAAACATATGAACATGTGTGTAATATACATATATGCACACATAAACATATAGATATAATAAAGTGCATAGATACATTTCATCTCTCAGCAATGGACCCTTAGGTCCTACAATATATTGAGAACTGGATTTTAACATCAGGTCAGCACAGAAGAAAACAACTTAGTTTAAAGACAAGGAAACTAGAACTGAGTGACTCAAGACTTGAATGGTCAATGAGCACATTAGAACAGTGTCCTTCCAACTTGTTCCCAGGGA
>NW_021909444.1:0-531 GCF_006229205.1 Suricata suricatta | reverse complement strand
ATTCACAATTTATATTTTATTTTCCTTAGACCTAGGATTTTATTCTCCCTACAGGTAGAATTGACTGCTAATACTTTGTGAGGTCAATTTTTCCCTATTCTCAGACTGATTCCTAAAGCTAAATCTTAAACTTTTATTATCACCATCATGCATTTCCATCAAGTTTGATTCTTGTGATAAAGAACAAATATATCACAACTATATATAGGTTCTCCACATCCACTACTGAATATGTTGAATTCCAGTATTATAATTAAAAAAAATAGGCATATTACTTAAATAACTTCTTCCTTACTGATTTTCATGACTCTCATGATTATTTTGTCTAAAATTACACTCATTTCCAACAATGGTACAGAAGAGAGGAAGTGTTCTGATGACAAATATATTGTATAGAATGATAATATGTATTTTTTGGGTGTAAAATATATAGGCATGTAAAATAATTACAATTTTCCCTCTTTTCAGACAGTTTAGTTAAGGTTGAAACTCATTCCAAAAAACTGTTGTTAATAAAACTAACTACAAAAA
>NW_021909443.1:0-531 GCF_006229205.1 Suricata suricatta | reverse complement strand
AGTCTTCCATTCCAAGGTGGAGGGATCTTCTCATACCCCTCACGGCACAAGGGAAGAACTTCAAATGACTCCAGACGGGCTTCTTCTCCCCTCTGACCCATGAGGAACCTTCATGATCCAGACTCTAAGGCTCTGAACCGAAAGACTGTTTTTGTTTTTTTTTTAACATTTGTTCATCTTGGGGAGACAGAGAGAGAAAGAGCATGAGCAGGGGAGGGGCAGAGAGAAAGAGAAAGAGAGAGTGAGAGAGAGCTGCCTTTTCCGTGCTCACATACTGAGAGGCCAGGATCTTCCTCCTTCAGACTCACACCCCTGCGGCATCCAAGAACTACTTCCCGTCTCAGTTGCCGGCCTTGCCCGACTCGCCCACCCCGCACTTTGGGAAGCTCAGGCGTACTGGGCACAGCACGACCTTGGCAATTAGACTGCCTTGTGATTGAAGAAGGCCTATCACGCATTCTGTGGCACTGGACAAGTTACTGAAGCTTCCCAAACCTCAGTTTTCTTGTGTATAAAGTGAAAATAACCCTC
>NW_021909442.1:0-531 GCF_006229205.1 Suricata suricatta | reverse complement strand
CCCATTCTACCTCATCACTTGTGTTTCAATCGAATAAAATAAAATAAAATTCTGCAGCCTAGACCAGGATTGGGTTGAGGGAAAGAGAAGGAAATAGTAAAAAGGAATTGGAACCAGTTTTATGTCACTGTGCCCTCCCTCTCCCAAAATTTGTGTATGTCTCTCTGCTTATTTTAAATACCTGAATGTGAAAAAAAAAATATTTTGCTGGCCTTACGCTGGTCAAATAGGCTAAGAATAAAGGGAAAGTTGTGTGTTTTTAATTTTCTTTAAATTAATAATTAATGAACTTGAAGGATTTTTTTCAATAGTTACAATATTTCTGAACTTTATTTTTGTTTACAGTGAAATGAGGGAAACCTAAGTGTCATAAAAAGAGCTTATAAATTGCTAGATCCTTTCACTCTGTTTTTAACTGAGAGAAGTTTAAAACAATTCAGATAGTAACTTGATCTTCTCTTAAAGGCACTGATACCAATTTCAGAAGTTCCTCTGATAACATATCCATGTTTTACCTGTGACATCATAAAG
>NW_021909441.1:0-531 GCF_006229205.1 Suricata suricatta | reverse complement strand
ATTTAAGTGTTTTTATAAGAAAATAAAAAATACTGTTATAAACCATCAAAGTATGAGAGGGAAAATATGCAGAAACTAAAACCAAAGAACATATGGATGATATGACAAATAACAATAATAGGTAATATTCAAAGCAGAAAATCTAACCTACAGTAAGATGATTCATTAAGACAATATGTAATATGTCCATCATATTACTAATGTAATAAATCTATTATATTGTACCTGAAGTAGATTAATTTAGTGAATAAAAAGTATTATCAAATTTTATACATATATATGAAAAGTATATTTCTTACCAATATATAGGAGAAAGTCAACCACACTTCTGTAACATAAATCTAAAACAAATTTATATTGCAATCCCCAGGTAAAAGTGAAGATATAACTAAAGATAATGAAGCAAATGCCAAAATTAAACAATAAAGCAAGCAGTGATTGAGCTATCAATATATGTATAGGTTGAATTTATGACATAATACGAAAATACAATCCCATATCCCCAAAATCTTTGACATAAATATTTTACAC
>NW_021909440.1:0-531 GCF_006229205.1 Suricata suricatta | reverse complement strand
GGAGTGAATAAAATTGAAATTGTCTTCTAAACTGTTTAATTTGAATATAAATTTCAGGATAAGTTGCAAACAGAGCACAGGAATTTCCAGTACACCATTTACCCAGCTCCCCTTATGAGTAGCACCTTGCATGATGATGGTACATTAGTCAAAACCAAGAAAGTAATGTGGGTTCAATGCTACCAGCTAAACCACAGACTTTATTTAGGTTTTTTCAGTTTTCCTGCCACTTTTTTTGTTTTATGATTCAGTTCAGGATCCCACATTGCGTGTAGTTGTTATGTGTGCTTAGTCTTCGGATCTTTCCCGTGTTTTTCTCTTCCTTGGAATTGGCACTGTTTTAGAAGTAATGGGTAGATATTTTTAAGAGACCCCCAAGGTTGTGTGATGTTTTCTCATGTGTGTTTTAAATATGAGTTCATACTGACATCTCTGACTCTTAATTCACCTCTGAAGTCATTCCATCCTCCCCCACCTCCCCTTTGCTTATTAGTTGCTTCTTTATCTGACAGGGAGAAACCGCTTATAAAT
>NW_021909439.1:0-531 GCF_006229205.1 Suricata suricatta | reverse complement strand
AACCCTAAACCTTTCCCCTTAACCCTAATCTAATATTAACCTAAAATCCATACCTCTTTCTCCAAGCCCCAACCCTAACCTTTTCTTTTTTTTTTCTTATTTATTTATTTTTTATTTTTTTACTTTATTTTTTATTTTTTTAGAATATGACACTATTTTTAACATATGCAATTATTTTCCATCATTTACAATGCAGTAGTTACAATGACACTCCAAATGGATAAGCAAAGTAAAAAATCAGAACCCCAACTTCTATTTCATGTAATTAGACTTATACAGAAATTAGAAGGTTAAGTAACAACTAGTTAATCACCTAATTTCACAGCTATCTGAAGTGGCAATGATTATATAGCAGCTTATCTATGATACATTCAAGATAAATGATACAATTTATTACTTGCCCATAAGCTAAAACACAGCCTGCTTAATACCTTTCCTTAAATTCCACCTCTATACTACAATATACTTGAGGTCCATGCAAGAAAGTAGCTACCTTTTATATAGCAAATGGATGATTAAGTCTTTGGTGTT
>NW_021909438.1:0-531 GCF_006229205.1 Suricata suricatta | reverse complement strand
ACGTTACCTGCTGTGGTGCTCAGGGCCGCTCCTGCCCTCCCTACCGACCTCCAGCCCAGGAGCAGGTGGGGTCATCTGGGGATCAGGACAGAGTCCGTGGGAGGCCTCAGCGCCAGGGTGCCGGGGGCAGCATGGCCCGGTGGGTGCAGAGCCCCCCCCCCCCCAGTGACAGAAGCTGGGTCCTGACCACACACACATCTAGGAGGCTGGGCCCTCCGAGGCGTGACCCAGAGCTGGTCTGCGACTTAAGGAGAACTTCGGACAGACGGCCCCCACTTCTGGCCCTTCGGGAATTGCCTGGCCCATCCTGGGGCTGCATTGGCTCAGCCCCTCGACTTGACAAGAGGCCCTCATGCACACCCAGCCCCGGGGAATGGGTGAAATCCTGCCTCACCCCTTCCCTGCACAGATGAGGGGCCCTTCCCACCCCCTGCAGCTCGTGTGCTGCTCGGCCCAGACTGGCAGTGCCAGGACCAGGCAGACACTGGGTGAGGCTTCGGAGGGGCACACGGCCACCTGGCTGGCCGCGTG
>NW_021909437.1:0-531 GCF_006229205.1 Suricata suricatta | reverse complement strand
GTTCCTCAGGGAGGAGGCGGCTTGCCCGGAGGACTGCCGGAGGAGCAGTGCTTGAGTCCTGTTCTGTTTTACGAGCAGGACTGTGGGGAGGAATCAATACTTCCTTTATAGGAAAGCGCAGTTTGAGATACACGTCAGAAAGCGCAGGTGCCCACAGACCCATCAAGGTAGAGGTCACTGGAGAAACGGGCCCTGGAGATAAGGCTGGTGACTCACTACCCGGAGAGGGCCTGGGACGCCAGGACGGCGGTCTGCTTGCCGTGGAGCCCCGGGCACAGCGCCGGCTCCCAGGAGGACCAGCAGGGAGCAGAGTGCGACCAGAAGGCAGGAGAGGGCCCTGTGCTCGGCGTGTCACAAACCAGCCCAACGCCCACCGGCCCCGGGACACAGGACGCGGGACGCGGCCTCCCACAGACGAAGGCTTTACCAGAGGGGTGTGATTGCGCTACAAGCACATGCATCTCAGTATGACTTAAAAAACAACAAAACCATCATTTTGAGCAAAAAAGGCAATCACAGAAGAATGCATGC
>NW_021909436.1:0-531 GCF_006229205.1 Suricata suricatta | reverse complement strand
CCCATTCTACCTCATCACTTGTGTTTCAATCGAATAAAATAAAATAAAATTCTGCAGCCTAGACCAGGATTGGGTTGAGGGAAAGAGAAGGAAATAGTAAAAAGGAATTGGAACCAGTTTTATGTCACTGTGCCCTCCCTCTCCCAAAATTTGTGTATGTCTCTCTGCTTATTTTAAATACCTGAATGTGAAAAAAAAATATTTTGCTGGCCTTACGCTGGTCAAATAGGCTAAGAATAAAGGGAAAGTTGTGTGCTTTTAATTTTCTTTAAATTAATAATTAATGAATTTGAAGGATTTTTTTTCAATAGTTACAATATTTCTGAACTTTATTTTTGTTTACAGTGAAATGAGGGAAACCTAAGTGTCATAAAAAGAGCTTAGAAATTGCTAGATCCTTTCACTCTGTTTTTAACTGAGAGAAGTTTAAAACAATTCAGATAGTAACTTGATCTTCTCTTAAAGGCACTGATACCAATTTCAGAAGTTCCTCTGATAACATATCCATGTTTTACCTGTGACATCATAAAG
>NW_021909435.1:0-532 GCF_006229205.1 Suricata suricatta | reverse complement strand
CTCAGTTAAGATCTTGATTTCAGGGTTATGAGTTCAAGCTTCATGTTGGGCCCCACACTGGGCATAGAGCCTACTTAGAAGAGGGGCGCCTGGGTGGCTCAGTTGGTTAAGCGGCCGACTTCAGCTCAGGTCATGATCTCATGACTCAAGGGCTTGTGAGTTCGAGCCCCACATCCAGCTCTGTGCTGTCTCTCTCTCTCTCTCTGCCCCCGTCCCTGCTCCAGTTCCCTCTCTCAAAACTAAACATTTTAAAAAGATTAAAAAAAAAAAAAAAAGAAAAAATATCTGGTTTTTGTTCAGTTCCTAGTAAAGACCAACTAAGCCCTTGGACCTTCTAAGTGATAAGGACAATATAAGTGTCTTATATTCAAAGGGGCGACTGTTTGCAAGCCCCTAGATACCTTCGGAATTAGGGTTGGTCGCCAGGAAGACCAAGATTTGATAGGAGGCTTAGGAATTTCACCCCGGCCCCCAACCCTAGGGAGTGGGGAGGAGCTAGAGTTCACCAATCACCAATGATCTCATCAGTCAG
>NW_021909434.1:0-1293 GCF_006229205.1 Suricata suricatta | reverse complement strand
TATATATACCACATCTTCTTGATCCACTCATCAGGTGATGGACATTTAGGCTCTTTCCATGTTTTGGCTATTGTTGACATTGCTGCTATGAACATTGGGGTACATGTGCTCCTATGCATCAGCATTTCTGTATCTCTTGGGTAAATCCCTAGCAGTGCTATTGCTGGGTCATAAGGGAGTTCTACGGATAGTTTTCTGAGGAACCTCCACACTGTTTTCCAGAGCGGCTGCACCGGTTTACATTCCCACCAACAGTGCAGGAGGGTGCCTGTCTCTCCCCAGACACTTTCAAAGTGAATGCTGGGGAAACAAAGTCCTATTTGGAAGCAGTGGAAACCTTTGTTACAGTAGGCAAGAATGTAAAAACCAACAGCACCCTGCCTATCTCTGGCTCACAACTGTATAACCTTCTCAATCTAGCAGAATGCATGCATATGGGCACCAAGAATATCACATGGCATGTCATACTTCATAAGTGACAGGGAAGTGGGTGGTATAAAGCATGAGGTCAGGCACGTTTGAGTTATTCCATGGCCATGATGCAGCTGTCATACTGGATATTGCTGGACAAGCAGTGCTACAACAATGTGGCCTTTCATAAACTTTCTTCAAAGAAATAGAAATGTTCTCTCTGTGGTGTATAGGAATGTGGTTTATATCAGAGTATATAAATAGCAAAAATTAGAACCCATGGCCAAGTGCATCTAAGAAAGTGCATGAGCTGGGTTCACTCTGGCAACGGGAAGGACGAGTGGGAAGGGTGTTGCAAGAGACTTGTGTGAAAGATTAAAAGCCCAAATCCGGAAACTGACTCAGTGCACATAGATGAGGGTGGTTTTAAGAAACATTTTTAAAGTAGACTCCACTTAATTAACATGGAGAGATAAGTGAAAAGGGAGAGTCAAATCAGCTATAATTCCTTTCCTTGAATGACTGCATGTGACAAGTTAGATTAAGATCACGAGAAGGGATATAAAATACCTGGTTTTAAACATAATGCATTTGAGATTTTGGGGGGGATAAATTTAGGAATTCTCTGAGCTTGCACCAATGGGTTAACAAGGTTTAGGACTAAAGTGTCTGAGATTAGGTAAATGGGCAAAAGTGCCCTCAGCAAAGTACAGAAGAGGAAATCTGCTTTCACAGGACTGGAAGGTCTAGAATAGGTAAACAGGTAAATAGGCCTATAGACCAACTCTGCAGAGTGAATTTTCCTGGAGGGAAGTTAATTAGCAGAAGAAAGGCACCTTGTTGACCCTGAGGTAGCATGTTCCATCTGTCTGATCCCCTGAG
>NW_021909433.1:0-2633 GCF_006229205.1 Suricata suricatta | reverse complement strand
AAAAAAAGACTGCTCCCTGTTTCATTGATCTACACTACTGTTTACCTTGGATTCTGTATTATTTAACGCTTTCTAATCTTTATTATTTCTTTTCTTCTGCTGGCTGTGAGCTTTATTTGGTGCTGCTTTTCTATCTCCTTTAGGTATAGCATTCGGCTGGGTATTTGGGACATTGTTTGCCTTTTGAGATAGACCCAAATTGCAAAGCATTTTCCTCTCTAGATTGCTTTGCTGCATCCTAATGGTTTGGACTGTGTTATGTTCATTTGTGTTTGTTTCCATGTATTTTTGAATTCCTTTAATTGCCTAGTTAATGCATTCATTTCCTTTTTTAGTTGGCTGTTTTTTAATCTCTATGTATTTTTTTAATGTTTTTGAATTTATTTTTGAGAGATAGAGACAGCGTGAGCAGGGGAGGTTCAGAGAGAGTAAGACAGACACAGAATCTGAAGCAGGCTCTGGGCTAACTGTCAGCACAGATCCCGACAAAGGCTTGAACCCATGAAGCATGAGATCTTGACCTGAGCCGAAGCCGAACACTCAACCGACTGAGCCACCCAGGTGCCCCTAATCTCTATATATTTGAGGGCTTTCCAATTTCTTCTTGTGTTTGATTTCATGTTTCATAGGGTTGTGGTATGAACTCAGTCTTTTTACACTGGTGGAAGACTGACTTGTGGCTCCATATGTCATCTATTCTGGCGAATGTTCCATGTGCCTATGGGCAGACTGTGTCTTCTGTTGCTTTAGGATGAAATGTTCTCAGCAGATCTGTTAAGTCCATTTGGTTCAGTGTCATTTAGAGTCATTTTTTCCTTTCCGATTTGCTGCTTCAATGATCTGTCCATTGCTGTGGGTAGGATATTAAAGTCTCCTGCAATTATAGTATATTTGTCAATATTTGCTTCTGTTTGTTATTGATTTGTGTGTTTGAGTGGTCCCAATGTGGGGAACTAAATATTTCTAGCTGTTAGCTCTTCTCGATGGATAGTCATTTAGATTATGATAGAATGCCCTTCTTCATTTCGTGTCGCAGTCTTTGTTTTAAAATCTAGTTTTTCTGGAGCACTTGGGTGGCTCAGTCAACTGAGGGTCCGACTTGGGCTCAGGCATGATCCTGTGGTCAGTGAGTTCGAGCGCCATTTTGGGCTCTGAGCTGACAGCTCAGAGCCTGGAGCCTGCTTAAATTCTGTCTCCTTCTCTTTCTCTTTCTGCCCCTTCCATACCCATGCTCTACTCTCTGTATCTCTCAAAAATGAATAAATGTTTAAAAATTTTTAACCTAATTTTCTAATCCTTTGACATGAATAAGCTTGTTAGAACATTCTCCATCACCTCACTTTCAAATCTGCACGTGTCCTCAGGTCTAAAAAGAGTCTATTCTAGGCAATTTATTGAGGGATCTTGTGTGTGTGTGTGTGTGTGTGTGTGTGTGTGTGTGTGTGTTTTAATGTTTTCCTTTTTTTTGGTTTTGTTCTCGTTACTTTCTTAATCCACTCTGATACCCTATGTCTTTTTTTTTAATTTTTTTAATGTTTTATTAGTTTTTCATACAGGAGAGACAGAGCATGAGAGGGGGATGGTCAGAGAGAGAAGGAGACACAGAACTGGAATCAGGCTCCAGGCTCTGAACTAGCTGTCAGCACAGAGCCTGACGCGGGACTCGAACCCACGAACGTGAGATCTGACCTGAGCCGAAGTCGGAGGCTTAACCGACTGAGCCACCCAGGTACCCTATGTCTTTTGATTGGGACTGTTAGTGCACTAAAAATCAGAGTGATTTGAAAGATATGAATTTACTACCATTGTGATATCTGTAGATTTTGTGTTTGTGGTGATGTACTCTAGTCCTTTACAGAACTTGCTTCTTTCCACTAACAGAGCCTCTCTTAGAATTTCTTATAGGGCTGCTTTAGTTATCACTATCTTCCTTTATTTTTGCTTTGTTTTGTTTTCTTTTCTTTTCAGAGAGAGAGAAAGAGAGACAGACAGACAGACAGACACAGGGTGCATGTGGCAGAGGGGCAGAGAGTAAGGGCGATACAGGATCTGAAGCAGACACCAAGTTCTGAGCTATCCGCACACTACCTGATGTGGTGCTTCAACTCACAAACCATGACATCATGACCTGCACCAAAGTCAGATTCTTAACCTTCTGAGCCACCCAGTTACCCTAGTGGTCACTATCTTCTTTAGTTTTTGTTTTCTAGGGAAGTCTGTACTCTTCTACTCTTTGCTGGGAAAGGGAATCTTGGCTACTTTTTTTTCCTCATTAACACATTGAATATTTCCTGCACTGCCTTCTGGCCTGATAGGTTTCAGGGCACACTTCTGCCAATAAACTTATGTGAATATCCTTGTAGTTTAATGATATTTTGTCCCTAGTTGTTTTTATTTTTATTTATTTATTTACTTATTTATTTTTACTTTTTTAAATGTTTTATCTATCTTTGAGACAGAGAGAGACAGAGCATGAGTGGGGAGGGGCAGAGAGAGAGGGAGACACAGAACCTGAAGCAGGTTCCAGGCTCTGAGCTGTCAGCACAGAGCTGGAAATGGGGCTTGAACCCAAGAATGTGAGATCTTGACCTGAGCCTGAGCCAAAGTTGGAGGCTTAACCTACTGAGCCACCC
>NW_021909432.1:0-532 GCF_006229205.1 Suricata suricatta | reverse complement strand
CACACTCTTACCATCGACCATCTTGTGTCTTTGACCAGGTTGGTCACAAACCCAAGCATTCTGAAAGCAGTTTGCCTTCACAGTGCTTGCTTTGTGCTCATGGTATGAATAATTCTGAGCAAAGCAGTGCTTATTCCTTTCATCACCTAGATTTAGTCTAGATTTAAAAACCTACTCTTTAGGGGTGCCTGGGTGGTTCAGTCTGTCAACCATCCGAATTGTGATCTTGGCTCAGGTCATGATCTCACTGTTTGTGAGATCAAGCCCTGCGTTGGGGTATATACTGACAGTGTGGATTTTCTCTGTCTCTGTCTCTGTCTCTGTCTCTGTCTCTCTCTCTCTCTCTCTCTCTCTCTCTCTCTCTTCCTCTCTCTCTTCTCTCTCTTTCTCTCTCTCTCAGAATAAAGAAATAAACTTAAAATAATTTTTGTTCTTTGGTGAGCAGTGTTATATGACAAATTGTATTAATAGGGAATGCATATTTAAGGTTAAAGATTAAATGATGTTATGAATTAAGACTTTCTTTCTTTAA
>NW_021909431.1:0-532 GCF_006229205.1 Suricata suricatta | reverse complement strand
AAATGTTAAGAAGGAGTTTTAAAAGTTGAAGATGTTTCCTTTTAGAGAATTTTGGTGTTTTCTAAGTGTTTTTCAAAGAACTATTTAAAAAGCGGTTCCCTCTGATTTCTTCTACCTGTTAAAAAAAAAACTTTTAATGTAAAACATGTAGCTTATTTTTAAAGCCAAAAAAATGTTTGCTATGCAATGGATATTAAAACTTTAAATAAAACTTGTAAAAATTTTTTCATCCAATAGATATCATAGAATTAAAATGTACAAGATAAAAAGCTTCTGCAAGGCAAAGGAAACAATCAAGAAAACTAATAGGCAACTGAAGGAATGGGAAAAGATAGTTGCAAATGACATATCAGATAAAGGGCTAGTATCTAAAATCTACAAGGAACTCACCAAACTTCACACCCACAAAACAAATAACCCAGTGAAGAAATGGGCAGAAGACATGAACAGACACTTCTCCAAAGAGGACATCCAGATGGCCTACAGGCACATGAAACGATGCTCAACATCACTCATCATCAGGGAAACACAA
>NW_021909430.1:0-532 GCF_006229205.1 Suricata suricatta | reverse complement strand
TGTGTGTGTGTGTGTGTGTGTGTGTGTGTGTGTGTGTGATTGTTTCATATTGCATTTCCTTGAATGCGAATGAAGTCAAGCATTTTCCCCCATATTCTTTGACCTTTAATCAATCTCTCGTGACCTGTATATATCATCAGGTCTTTTGCTTATTTTCTCCTGGAATATTCTTCTTCTTAACAAATATAATCTCACTTTATATATAAGGATAGTCCTCAGTTTCTATTTGTTGGAAATATTTCATTGTTCTGTGCTCTTCTGCTGTGGTCTCTTCAAACCCCGCAGCCTAGATTTTACGGCTGCCGCCCTGGGGAAGAAGTTCACACAAATGCGTCCCTGAAAGCCGCAGCAGTCTCCTGAGTGAATTTTAATGTGCGCAGCTTCTGCTGGAGGCTCTTTTCCTTCTTCCGGGGATTCCAACCCAAGTCTTAACATGAATCAAGCTAATTCTCCTTTTTCCTGTAAGGTAGCAATCTTTAACCTTGGTACTATCTTTAAAAAGACTCTTTTAACACTCATTTATTTTTGAGAG
>NW_021909429.1:0-532 GCF_006229205.1 Suricata suricatta | reverse complement strand
ACTTGTCCTTTACATCAATAAGGCTCCTATCTACTAATAGGAGATTATATCTGAAATTACCCTCAGACCCCACTTTAGGACTCTGTAGGAAAGTCAAAAGACAACAGTAGAGACAAAAAAGAATACTAGAGGCAATTTTAGCTTCTGACACTCTAGTTATAGCAACCAGTAAACATAACCTAACTTCTAACCAGAAAAAAACACACAAAATATCACACAATGGGCATATTTACCTTAGTTCCTTATTTCCATTACATCATGTCTGGCTTTCAATGAAAGGATAGAAGGCATGTAAAAAAGCAAAAAACACAGTCTGAAGAGACAACATAACTATCAGACCCAGGCTCATCTATGGCAAGGATGTTGGGATGACCAGATCAGCAATTTAAAATATCTATGATTAATAATGGTAAGACCTCTAATGGAAAAAATGGGTGACATGGACAAACAGATGAGTAATTAAAGCAAAGGATGGGAATTCTAAGAAAGAATACAAGGGAAGTGCTTCTGAGGATTAGGCTGAGGGTTTTTT
>NW_021909428.1:0-532 GCF_006229205.1 Suricata suricatta | reverse complement strand
ATTTATGCTGTTTCACTTTCACATGTTTAAGTGGTTTTCTCCTCATTTACTCCTTCAGGGGCCTTTATGTCTATCTCTTCTATCAATTAAAATTTGATAGTATGTGATCCATTTGCTTTTGTCCATTTATTTAATTTATGTTTCCTCACCTATATTAGAAATCCTAGAGGTCTAGGACTCCATCTTATGCATCATCACCATGTAATTGCCCAGTAGGATGTCCTTCTCCTAACAGGAGCTCAATAATATTGGCTAACGATACTAGATACATCAAATCAAAATGTTTTCTTATCAAGAATCACTATTCTTGGTCTCCATAGTTTTAACATGGTATCTTTAAAACTAGTTGGGAAAGAATATTACATGGCATAGTTGTTTATATCAACATAGAGATAGGCAATTTTATTGGAAAATAGAAGAGAGAGAGAGAGAAAAAATAGAACTTAAAAGAAAGTCTGAAAAGGTATATAAGTTTGAGATAGCCCTGAAGAAGTATCAGTGAAGTAAAATTCATTGAGTGACTTCATTACAA
>NW_021909427.1:0-532 GCF_006229205.1 Suricata suricatta | reverse complement strand
ACCTACTTACCAATGCTTTCAAACTTAAAAAAAAAAAATTGTATCAGTGGGTGAAAAAAGCAGTTAAATCTGGAAATTTCCATAAAAATGCACAGCGGGCCTGGGCTCATTGCCACAGTGTGAGCGAAAAAAAGCCAGCAGAAAAATGGTTAAGGCTGGCCTCCTCAGGAGGCCGCCTGCAGAGCACAATGGGCGGCCCCGGGAAGCCTATAAAGCCCTGGCCTCAGCGCCTCAGCTTGCACAGCGATGACAGGCTTTGTGGCAGGCCAGCCCTGCACCCCAGGCGCCCCCCTCCAGGACCACGGCTCTGGGATTCTTCCACGGGAGGAAGCGAGTCCCGAACCCCCACCAGCCCAGGGACAGTCTCAGCCGCACCTCCAGCCTGCCACAAGTGCACACGCCGAGACTGGCGGGCAAGCGCCTCTGGGGATAGGAGAGGGGCCGGCCACACTGCAGGTGGGTCTGGGGCCCGGCCTGGGGGGGCCGGCCACACTGCAGGTGGGTCTGGGGCCCGGCCTGGGGGGGCCGGCCA
>NW_021909426.1:0-532 GCF_006229205.1 Suricata suricatta | reverse complement strand
AGTTGGGAGAGCACAGCCAAGATGAGTAAAGCTGAACTTAACTTGAAGCTGACTAAGGGAGTCTTCTGAGACCATATAAATAAGTCATTTGAGCCCAGGTCACAGTGCTGACCACAGAATCAAGAGCTAAATCAATGGTTGTTGTTTTAAGTCACTACATTTTGTGGTATTTTGTTATATTGCAAAAGCTAATTCATGTAGCCCTTTAAAGATCCATTTATTGTTATTAAGTGGGAATTTAGGGACTGAAATTTAGATGTATATGTTCAATCCTCCCTCCATCTTTACCTGGAATTCTTGATTGATTGCTTTCTCACTATGGGACCTGGGTTCTGTAGAGCCATAGAGCTCTGCACAAATACCACATCAAAATTTAGTTCTTAAAATGTATCTTTATTTTTTCATTCATTCACTTGATTTGGATAAAACAATAACTTTGTCCAAGGCACAGCTGACAAAGCTTTTGGTTTCTGATGATTACTGTTGGTCAAAGGAGCAGTCACCATGATGATACTTAATACTCCATGTAAAG
>NW_021909425.1:0-532 GCF_006229205.1 Suricata suricatta | reverse complement strand
TGTGTATGTTATGTGGGTTATATGCTGCGTTCTTGCAATAAAAGAAGCTAGAGCAAAGAAAATATTATTAAGAAGATCGTCAGAAAGAGAAAAAACACTTACAGTCCTGTTACGGAAAAAACTCTGTATAAGTGGACCCAAGGTTAAAGCCTAGTCGTTCGCGGGTCCACTGTCCTTCCCTCTGGACGACAAACAGGTCCAAGACTGGAAGGGAATGACCTGGAAGTCCGAGGCCAGGCTGGGTGACAAGGGCCATGGGCCAGCACCCCTGTGGGATGATTTAAAATGCGGGTCCAACATGCAGAGAAACCTGGGTCGTGCAATGCATTCCCACGAAATGGAAGGTGACAGCGTGGCCGAGGGCACTCAGAGAGCGGGCTGCAAGTGACCCTCGAGGTGACGTCAGTGTCTCATGTGTTTCCGGGAACACCAGCTTCCAGAAGAGCCTCCGGCCGCTCCACGCACAGGGCGGAGGCTGGCTCTGTCCAGGGCACAACGCGGCAGGTGCCTCCCCGTCCTGCTGGCAACGCGA
>NW_021909424.1:0-532 GCF_006229205.1 Suricata suricatta | reverse complement strand
TTTTTAATTCCATAATAATGGGTGAGTTCTGTAGCCTACAATTTATGGGAATGCTCTGGGTTAGATAACTAATCAATGACCTTGTAACATTATCTTCTTTCACATTCAGGTTTTAAAAACTACTTTGTCCATAAGTAGAACTGGACAGTACTCTGGGATTTTGGATTGTGCCAGGAAGATTTGGAAGCTTGAAAGGGTTACAGGCTTTTACAAAGGCTATGTTCCTAGTCTTCTGGCTGTCATACCATATGCAGGCATAGATTTAACTACGTATGAGGTAAGCTTGTTTCCATGATGGACTTAAAACAGATTTACTAGATATTAAAATATAACACAACTTAAAAACGTTTTAATCAAATTATACATTTAAGGTAGAGTTAATAGAAAACATGGTTTTTACAGTTTGTTTTGCTGGCTCACCTTCTTTAGCATTACATGCTAGTTTCCTATGAGTGTTGACCTCGGCTTCTCTCTCCTCTCTTCTCTCCCTGCACACAGCCCACTGTCCCTTGATGACTCTATCTGCTGCTGG
>NW_021909423.1:0-532 GCF_006229205.1 Suricata suricatta | reverse complement strand
CGGCCTCCGCGGGGGTCGCAGGAATGGGGGAGCCCCGGTCTCCACTAACCTGCTTGCTCCTGCTTGTGTCTCTAAAGACTGCTTCTTGGAGAGCATCTCTGACATTGACGAAGAGGAGCTAACAGGTACGGAGCTACATGCAGGTAGGAATCAATGAGAGAGGGTTCCTGGGAACAGTTGGCTTATACCTGCTGCTTTGTAGGCGGAGCGTGGGAGGGATGAAATCAGAAAGACAAAGCAGGGATGTGTGATGGCTTGTTTTGTTCTTGTAATATAATAGTGGGATCTTTACATATAATAGAAGGAAGTGTTCTGCCTCTGGGCTCTGAATGTGCTCTGTTGGTAATCATCTTTTTTTATTATGAGTATTTGAACCAAGCTAGTTACCATACAGTGTAATAATGGTTTCAGGATTAGGATTTAGTGACTTATCACTTCCATGTGACACCCAGTGCTCATCCCCACCGAGTGCCCTCCTAATGCCCGTCACCTGTTTAGTCCACCCCTCCACCCAACACCCTTCCAACAACAA
>NW_021909422.1:0-1293 GCF_006229205.1 Suricata suricatta | reverse complement strand
GTGGCCAGAGATCATAGGTCGGGAGGGGGCTCAGGAGGATAAGAGTCATACCTCAGGTCCCTTCCCAAAGCCATGATAATGTGATCTGTGTTCCCAGGGAGGAGTCTGGAGCCGCTCTGTGGTCAGGTCCCCCTGGGGTGGGCAGGCACCATCTCCACACTGCCCTCTTCTCTGGGCATCTGTAGGGTTTTGCAGAAAATGGTCTCCCCGCCCCGGCTCAGGGAGCTTGCCTCCTCCTCTCCCGTGTCTGCATCCGGGCCTCGGTGGTGGGATTTTACATTTTACGAGCAGAGATGGAGGCTTTAGTGACAAGCACAGACCTCGGACAGTCCTCTTGGCAGGGATTCCCAGTGCTATGGAAGCTTCTGGAGACATACCTGTGAGTGGTGGTCTTGGAGTGTGACCCCGTTCCTACGTACGGGGCCCTCAGTCCTCGCATGAGGGGCCCTGGGGTCTTCCGGCCTGGCCTCAAGGAAAGGTGTCCCGGCTCTTACCGTGTCTCCTCTCCTATCCTGACCAAACACACACGTAGTGTGAGGTGATCTCACCTGATGTGCTTTAGGGGTGTGACCCGGAGTTGTTACCCAGCAGACAGAGACAGGATCGGAGGGGACAGTGGGCACCAGGCAGAGCGTAGGGTATAAGGCACTGCGGAGAGAAGCCCCTGAAAGTCACCTGGAGCCAGAGAGATGCCCCCGCTGTGATAGGCACCGGGCATTCTAGGGGCTCAGCTGGAGACATCCTGAAGACAGTCTCTTGGGGCTGGTGGGCTGCACTGCTGAGCGCAGAGCATCCACAGGTGGGCGGAGGGAAGGGGCAGGGGCACGTTCTGCAGGTGGATCAGCGTGAGGAGAAGCAGGGCTAGGGGGGACGAGGCAGAGGCAGGGGAGAGGACGACAAAGGTGGGGGGAAAGGCAAAGGTAGGATGAGGCAGAGGTGGTTGGGGGACGAGGCAGAGGCGGAGGGGGGATGAGACAGAGGCAGGAGGGGGGTGGGGCAGGGGACGAGGAGGGGGCGGGGGACTAGGCAGAAGCAGGAGGGGGATGGGGTGGGGGTGGAGAGGGACGGGGCGGGGGCTGGGGACGAGGCAGAGCATAAGGCTGCATCTGTGTGTCCGTCCGCGGCGTCCTCACTTCCGACACCTGCAGGATGAGGGGGCACTGCCGTCTGCCCCCTTTGCCCCGCGCTGCCGCGGTTCAGGGCGGGCGCTGGTCGGGGCAGCAGGGCCGTGACACACAGGGCGAACGTCGGCTGTGGACTTCGCAGCCCAGGAGGCGTGCGGGAGGCTGGTGC
>NW_021909421.1:0-532 GCF_006229205.1 Suricata suricatta | reverse complement strand
TTTTTTCCCACTACAACTAGAATGAACATTTGGTTTTATTATGAATACTAATAAAAACCAACAATTTGGCTCATTTTGGCACATTTTTTTAAAATAAAGTGTTTCTTGGTAATGACACAAAAGCTTATTTGCTAAAATACAAGTTCTGTGTACATTGCTTGAACTATCTGGTGTCTCACAATCCCATTACTTCCATGAAATTAATATTTGGTAACTATTGCTTTACCTTGGACAAAAGACATACTGTATTTGGGTGAAAGCATCATCTATAATATTGTTTTTGAGAATTAGTAGAAAAAAGTAAATACATACACATGTGTATTTATAGGTATGTGAATGTAGTATCTAGCATAGTGTATAAGGTTAATAAATGCTAATTCCTATATAGAGTCTCTTTAGCAACTGGTCAAGATAGAACTCATTTCTAAATATTTGTCTGAATACAAACATTATTATATTTTGGAACATCTGAACTGTGATACTGAAGGTACTTTATATTCCTTAAAGTAAATTTTCAATATCAATTTAAAAT
>NW_021909420.1:0-532 GCF_006229205.1 Suricata suricatta | reverse complement strand
TGTAAGGAACCATTTTGAATGTTTGGTACCCACTTGAGCAAATGGGCATCAGGGGCAAGAGGTGGAAAGCTGATGGGGCTCCCAAAGGGTGTGGGACTAGGCGTGCAGGCGTGTGGGGGATAAGGAGACGGCAAAGGGCCAGCCTGGGAAACTGGCGAAAGCACGGTTACCTGCCCCGAATCACTGGGATCTGCTGCCCCAGCTGACTGGGCTTCTCCCTCCCTCCCCTCCTCCTCAGATTGTGTATTTGGGAAGTGTGTACAACTCTCTGGAAATCCTCAGGCAGCAGAAGGGACCTGTGAACCCAGCTCCCTGGATAACTTATCCAGGTCAGTCTCTATCCAAGGTGGGGGCCGGTGCAGTCCCCCCGCAGGAGTCCTGGCCCCTGGCCCAGCTCGCACCCTGCCCTGCTTACCACCACTCAGACTCGCCAGTGGCCAGTGAGGAAGCAGGTCAAGAAGATGGGTCCTGGGGCACAGGCTGTGGGGCGCAGGGTGGGAACGAGGGGGCCGGGCCTTGGGTGGATCTTGAT
>NW_021909419.1:0-532 GCF_006229205.1 Suricata suricatta | reverse complement strand
GGGAGGGGGGGCGCGGGGTTGCTAGCTTGTGCTTGAGCCTCAGTTGCCTTATGGACCCTCATTAGCAGGGCTATTTTCCCAGCTGTGGGGAAAGGTATGGCTCTCTCACTAGCAGTGTGTGAATGGCTCCACAACACAGTTGAGCAGGGCTACAGCCATGTCCGAGAGCTGCCTTAGTTCCACATCCATGACCGAGTTCTGTAGGCCGTAGGCCTGCCTCAGTGGGCGCCGATGGGTGGGTCTCCCCCTCCGTCCCTGTGTGGGCATGATTCTTCCTACATCACGGCTCAGAGTGTCTGGAGCCTGGTTGTGGGCTGCTTCAAGATCTACAAAGACACAGATGGTCACCAGTCCTTCTGGATTCCTCTCTGGGGAAGACCACAGCTGAGAGAGGGTAGAGCTGGGTTACAGGCTGGCTGTTCCAGGTCTGCATCTCAGAGTGAGGTCCGCAGACCCGGCACCTGAGAGGCATGGGTGGATGTGTCTCCTTGCAGGGCCTGAGGGATGCTGCTGGTGCCAAGGCTAAATGGGC
>NW_021909418.1:0-532 GCF_006229205.1 Suricata suricatta | reverse complement strand
CAGAAAGCCAAAGAAGCAAGGCCAATAATGACACAGGAGCTTGAGGATTGAAAATTTGGATCACCTAATAGTCTTTTATCATTTACTAATTTTGATGATTGTGTCAAGGTTATATAAGAGAATGTTCTTGTTCTTAGAAAGTATCTGCTAAGATATTTTGTGGTAAAGGGGTAAAAAGTCTCCAGTTTAACTCTTGAATAATTTGCAAAACTGTAGTATGCATTACATACAAATATAGAGAGAGATGATGAAAAACTAAATGAGAAAAAAATATCAACAATTGGTGAATCGGGGTAAAAGTTATATGGGAGTTTTTCATACTTTTCTTGCAACTTTTCTGTAAATGTGTATTATATCAAAATAAAAAATTGAAAAAAATACTGGCTTCCTGACCAGGTAATGAGATTTGGATGACTTCACTATCTAAGACACTGACTGAGGCTAATGCATGCCAGAAATGGCTGATGGAAAGGAAAGGAATGTTGTAACTACCAACCATGTGACCAGCTGCAGAAGTGAGAGCTAAGGAAGA
>NW_021909417.1:0-532 GCF_006229205.1 Suricata suricatta | reverse complement strand
TCCTCCTCCTCCAAAATCCGCTTAAAGAATTTATTATCTGACCTTCAGAAAGCAATTTATAAAATTTGAAAGAGCTGGATCAGGAAGGACCCAGTAGGAAGCATTCTGTGGTTAACCTCTAAGGAATCTTGATAGGGAAGATTTAAGGCGTGGGCTCCTTCCCCCCCACCCCTTCTCTCTCTCTGGGCCTCAGCCTTCTTCCCTCCACACAGTCTCCTTCTGGGCAGCGGCCCGGCGGCCCAGGGGCGGTAACTGGAGCATGACCCAGCAGGCCCGGCCACAAACCGCAGGACTGGGCGTCCTGGATGTCTAGGCTGTTAAGGTCCTGACCACACGATTCCCTCCTACGCGCAGGAGGAATGCTCGAGCATTCCGGTGTCTGGGATGGGACTGGAAACATCCTCTTTACCCCGCAGGACGACCCGAGGCCTGTGGTCGTAGAAGCCAGAGCATGCCGGCGTGACGCCGGTGGACAGGGGTGAGGGGGACAGAGCCCTGCTTGGCCTGTTCCCAGGGCTTCCGTCCAGCATAA
>NW_021909416.1:0-532 GCF_006229205.1 Suricata suricatta | reverse complement strand
AGAGAGGAGCCCCAGCTTTCTTTCTCATTCACTAGGCAGGCATCCTTCTATGCTATATCGGTTTTTGTGCTTTTACTTATAGGTTAAGTGATAACAGGACATCAGCAGGTAGAATTTTAATGAACAAATCTCTGTGATTGGACTCTTTGAAAAGTGTACAGATACAAGATTTACAGAGGAGTTCTGGCAAAACTATCCTAATGACAGTGAGCAGCAAATTCTACAATTATGATAGGATGTTCTAAGTGATAAATATACATATTTGTTTATATCAATGATGCTAAGATTAAGTCCTAGTTTGAGAGATATATAGACAGATTGGGAGTCATCTCCTCTGGCTTGCAAGAGGAAGAATGTATCTAGACTGATTAATGGATTGCTTGTGTAAATTCTTTCGTTTAACGCTGAGGGTGTAAATACCACAGGGGCCCTACATGGGTCAGCCTTTATATGTGGGTATGTTTTAGTGACCCTTACCCATCATCATTATCCATCCTCATGGATGTCAGTGTAAGGGAAGGTATTTGTGGCA
>NW_021909415.1:0-532 GCF_006229205.1 Suricata suricatta | reverse complement strand
GCTTCTGTATTTTGCAGTTCTGTTGTTAGGTGCTTATGTGTTTATGTTTAGCATGGTGTGTCTTCCTGGTAAGTTGACTCTTTCCTCATTATGTAATATTCCTTTTTATCCCTGGTTATTTCCTCTTCTCTGAAGTCTAGTTTGCCTGATAGTAATATAACCACTTCTTCTTCTGATTATAATTTGCATAGTATTATTCGCTGGCTTTTTTAACTTTTATTCTATTTGGACCATTATATTTGAAGTGAATTTCTTACAGAATATATCATGATTTTTTTTATCCATTCTGACACTTTTAGTTGGCATAGACTATTCACATTTAACATAATTACATATATGTTTGGGTTGAGGTCTGCCATTTTTTTTTAAAATTCTGTTCCCTGTTTTTCATTTCTGTCTTTCCCCCTTTTGGCTTGTTTGAACATTACTTCATATTCCATTTTAATTTACCCATGGTGTTTTTTTTTTACTAAATGTCTAAAGCTTTGTGTGTGTTTTTGTATGCGATTGCTGTAGGGATTACAGTGTGCAT
>NW_021909414.1:0-532 GCF_006229205.1 Suricata suricatta | reverse complement strand
GTGAGCTGCTGGACATTTAGGTGGGGAACTGAAGTAATTTCTACAGTAATATAACAAACTATTCATTTTATTAAATTAGAACCTAAATATCAAGTGGAAAAAACTTTGAGCACATAAAATGTGTTTTTCATATTAGATTATTTTATATTAAGTCCGTTTAAAAAGTGAAAAAAGTCAGTAGTAATAGGTTAAAACAATATCAATGGGACAAGCTTGACAGATATTAATACTTTCTTCCTTCTCAGGTGCTATGCCTTTTAAAAGCTAATATTAATCCAAAAATAATAATGAAATCAATTTTGAATGCAAATGCATGTCATTCATATCTTCATACACAAATCATAATCTTCATAAGTATTACTTTTTAAGGGTGAGTGACTTTTTAAAGTATTTTCATGTATTAGTATATAATGACAATGGATTGACTAAAAAGAGAGAGATTAAGAAATTCTTTGACTGAAAGTATTGTAATTACTTTCTCCCCGCCCCCCTCAGGCTGCTCCAGATGACCTTGTCACGGGCAAACCCAGGT
>NW_021909413.1:0-532 GCF_006229205.1 Suricata suricatta | reverse complement strand
TTTATACATATGTTTTAAAACTTATACCTAAATATTTCATCCTTTTGTGTTATTAAAATAAGTTTCTGTTATATCTTCTAACTGATTATATTTCATAGGTATGATAACTATTTCAATATCTTCAATTTTACATGCTGCTGTGACTAAATCTTATTATTAGTCACAATTTACTTTTTTCATAATGGGCTACTAGAGTCTATTTGTTCATCAGTTTAAATTTTTTGCATCAATAAATATATCAATGTAATGGTTTATAATTTTCCGTTATGCACAGCTATTAAGTGGACATAATTAATTGTGAACAGGTGCAATTCACTCCAGGAATAAAATAATAGCAGTCACACTGTTTGTAAATCCACTGATCTAATTTGTTATTTTAATCATCTGAAGTTAAAAATATCATATGATTATTTCTATAGATAAAATACATTTGGCAAAATTCAAATGTCTCCTCCTCACGTCTAGAGAGTAATCCTGTAAAACAGTACATATTTCACATTTTCTCTTTCAGGGAATGTTTTTGGGTGACTTG
>NW_021909412.1:0-532 GCF_006229205.1 Suricata suricatta | reverse complement strand
TTCTGTGCTCAGTTAGAGCGATGCTCACATGAAAAAGACACAGTTCTTGTTACACTGATGAAGAAATTAATAATCAAAACACTAATTCTTGCAGCCTAAATTTGCAGTATCCACATTATTCACTGGCTCATGAAAACAATTCACTAATGTGCCATCACATATGCCAGATGAACTGGGGACTTATTATCATTTTTTCATTCATCCACAGAGTATAATCTCCAAGGTTGCAGAATCTTTCTCTGTCTTGTTTGTGGCTATATCTCCTGTGCCCAGAGCAGCCCCTGGCACAGAGTAACCATAGCAAATATCTGTAGAAAGAAAGAATGAATTGTCTGCCTGAACAGTTCAGTCCACCCTGTGTTAGAAACCTTTGCAGGCTCTCCGAGAGTTTGTAAGATGGACACATGTTGTCATTGTACACTGGAGACCATATGCATGAGGGTAGGGGCACAGCCTCTAGAGTCATGCCTTGGGTTCAAATTCTAGCCCCCAATTCTCCAGCTGTGTGACCTTGGGGGAAGTTTCATAACAT
>NW_021909411.1:0-1293 GCF_006229205.1 Suricata suricatta | reverse complement strand
GGAGGACTGGCAGCAGGAGGAGTCTGTGCAGGGGGAGTCCTCACAGCAGACGGGCTTGCAGCAGACAGGGGTGCAGCAGACCGGCTTGCAGCACACAGGGGTGCAGCAGGCTCCCTGGCAGGGGGAGGAGGTGCAGCAGGAGGGCTGGCAGCAGGAAGAGGTTGTGCAGGGGGAGTCCTCACAGCAGACGGGCTTGCAGCAGACAGGGGTGCAGCAGACGGGCTTGCAGCACACAGGGGCGCAGCACACAGGGGCGCAGCAGGCCGGCTCGCAGCTCTCTGGGCAGTCCTCCCCCTGCCAGGAGGAGTCGGGGCAGCAATCGGAGGCCCCGGGCAGGCAGACGCGGCTGCCGTAGCTCAGGTTGCTGGAGCAGAGGGACAGGGTGGAGGCGGCCATGGCGGGGGCGGTGGGGCTGGAGGAGGGTGAGTGTGAGTGTGGGTGTGAGTGTGTGTGAGACGCTCGGGCTCTCAGCTTTTATACCTCCCGGGCGTGTGTTGTCCCCGCCGACGGCTCACACTTCCTTCCTTGTTGGTGTTGGGCTCTGAGGACTGTCATTAATTACGGCCTGTTCTGTTGTCCTGTCATGATGTTGCTCAGCTGGCGCGAGCTGGGTCCCCCGGGGACTCTTGTAGGAAGCCATAGCCTCCCTGCGGCTGAGTCCGTGCCTTCCAGCCGGCCGGTCACGTGCCGGGGCCCCAGTGATGGCTCTGGGCTCCTGTGACGTGCTCCGTGTGGACCCACCTGGAGCAGCGGGCCTGGCCTGTGAGTGGGAGAAAGGAGGACAGAGGCGCAGGTTGTAAGCAACGAGGGGGCCTGTGAATGCTCCTGGCCCCAACGTCAGCCAAGGCCAGTGAGGGTAGGAGGTCCTTGGACAGGACGGGACCTCCCCTCCCCACGGCAGAGCTGCAACGTGCCAGGAGGCCTGCGCCCCCTGGGTCATTAGGAGGAGCGGACTCAGGGACTGACCTTGGTTCCGAAGCCTCGCTCCACGGAGCCTGTGGTCAGGGTCTCAGCAGGGTCCAGGCCCTGCCTGGGGCCCGAGGGCGGGGTGGGATTGCACCTGGCAGAGGCGGGAGTGGAGCCGGGTGAGCTGGGGACCCTCCATTCAGGACCACCCATCGTTGCCTTGTTTCAAAATCCCCAGGGAATCTTCTTGGAACACAAATTAAGGATGTTGAACAATAAGAAAATGTTGAAAATGTGCCTGATGGATGAAAGTCAATGCAATTGATAAAGTCCTCACAATGAGCGCAGGAAAGGGTGTGGAGGAGTCACATACAACATTCAAGACAT
>NW_021909410.1:0-532 GCF_006229205.1 Suricata suricatta | reverse complement strand
AGAAGTTGAACAGGTTCCTAAGACATTTATTACTTAAAGAGATTTTATGAGCAGTCATTTCAGCTCTGATGATTAAGCAGGTGCATGACTCAGAAATGAGGTTCTGAGGAAGGGAAGTCATGTTTTTATATCACACAAAGCTTCAGATTCTTTCATATACATTGTATGATATAATTACCCTTAATGTTACTAATGCCCAAATGAAGATCAGAGAGGTTGAGTGACTTGCCCAAAGTGACATGTTATTTACTGGTGGGGCTTCTAAATGGAAGCCCCTCTGATTCAAGGCCACAGATTTATAACATGGCCCTGCCTAAAAGGAGAGGGTGAAGAGAAGAAATGGCCCAGCATGAATTTTTTCCTACATTCTAGAAAGTGAAGAAATGCTGAGAAAGTTCACAAGAGGACTTGGAGCCAAATGAGAAGGGGTGGAGGGTTTATTTATTTATTATTGTTTTCAGACTCAGGATGGATTCAGTGGAAATGAGTGTCTTAAAGATGCACTTGGATTAAAGCAGCTATCAAAGACTGT
>NW_021909409.1:0-532 GCF_006229205.1 Suricata suricatta | reverse complement strand
ACCCCATGGATTCTCCCGAGGTCTCAGGAGATGGGGCTCCCGGGACCCACACACCCTGTGGGCAACTGGTGGGCAAAACTCGATGCCCCTTGAGAGGGGCCTGTGATCACCGCGTGAGCTGTCTCCACAGCCCGGATCACCTCCCAACATGAGCCCAGGATCTGCGGTCCAGACTCCTAGGCTGTGTCGTCCAAGTGCCCCTGGCCGGCTGTGTGTCCCAGGCCAGCTCTTCAGCCTCCCTGCCCACTCCCCCTTCAGTGACAGGAATTGGAATAGGACCCCAGTTCAGGCTGGGCATTGGCTGAGCCCATACCCGCACCTGCTCAGCAGCGTCTGGCAGGGGCTAATAATTCCCAGGGAAGAGCTGGTTGGTGACTGGTGGGTCCTCACTCCTTTTACTACTTGCCAGGCCGTCTGTGCCTTGGGGTCCAAGACCCTGCTATGGATGGAGGGACAGATTCAGCCATTTCTCTCGAGCTCTCTCTGCCTCTGCCTACTCCCCATCCCACCAGTCACTGCCCCCCAGCCCAGA
>NW_021909408.1:0-532 GCF_006229205.1 Suricata suricatta | reverse complement strand
TGCCTCTTTTTCCCCCTTAAAATAATAATTTTCACTAATATTTTAATTCTTAAGGATTTCTCTTCTAAACAAGCCAAGGAAGCCTGGTTCGTGTAACTTTCCAGAATGTAGACTGCCAGTTGGCAACTTCAACAGAGGGCAAGTGAGGGGTGTTTTTGCAGATGGCAGACGTCACTGATGGATTTTAGTACTCTGCCAATGAGCTCCTGCTGGCCCTCAAAGTCTTCCTCATCAGGCTCCAGCAGCCAGCATTAACAAGTCAATGTCACCATCCTTGTGAAGAAAATGTTGGCAATGTCACTCTTAAAAGGTAATTGCACATATATATATGAGGTTAAATGACTTTGACCAAGACAAGCATAATTGCTGATTCCCATTTAAAGTATATGTAATGTGTGGAAAAGCTGGCCTCAAAACAGAGATGCTTTGGACCAAGTCAAAATATGAAATGGGTATCACTCCCTATATCAGGAGTGGGGAATTCAGACCACACATTTATTTTCCCCTCTGTGTTTTTCTCAACACAGAGATT
>NW_021909407.1:0-532 GCF_006229205.1 Suricata suricatta | reverse complement strand
GTAATACAACATAATAAGTACTCACTTAGACAGAGTGGTATTTATTTATTTGCAAGGTGACCTTATTTCTGGTTTGCCAGGCCAGTCCTGTTTATACTTACATTCCCCACATGATTATGAATAACCTCCTTTAACCTTCCAAAGTTTAGATGAAAACTATTATGACCACTACTTATCTAGCATGTGTATAATGGAAGCCCTGATATTTTTGAATGGCCCGAACACCTGAATGGGAACAAGAATCACTCGAGGAGCTTGCTCAAAGGACAGATCCTTTGGCCACATCCCCCAAGAGATTTTGCTTCAGTAGCTGGAATGGGGCCCCTGGAATTACCACTCAAAGTTATTCTGGATACAGTTAGTACACAGCTTACACTTTGAAGAGTCTTGTTAAATCTTCCTTCACATTGAGGCAAAGCTAACGGGTGCCTCTATAAATGGGATATTCTCCACGGGATGTAGATCGTACAAACACATGGTCTGTTATTGTCCAACTTTCATTTTATTAATTATTTGAAATGGTAAAAGATTT
>NW_021909406.1:0-532 GCF_006229205.1 Suricata suricatta | reverse complement strand
CCACTATGGGAGTGAAAGAGATTGTCCATCTCCCGCTGCAAATAACGCGTCTTTCCAGATACTAGGGCGGTGGGTATGTGTGTGACAGTGGCATAAAAATGCCAAGTGTTCAGAGAATTAGAAACAGCAGGGACTTAGAGGACCTAGCCAGACCCTGACATGCAACGGGGTTATTAATCACATGAAGATAATTAAAAATGTGGGGTGACCAGAATTTTCTTGGGTGGATATTCGGTTAGCCTTTAGTCTTCAAGTTCACACCAGCGGCAAGGTGAAGCTGTGTGAAGAGAGAGTGCTATCAAGTGACTCTGGTCATCAGAAGGGTGTTGGCTGAAGGGAAGGGGGCTACCATTTACTGCCCTGGGCCAAGAACTTGTGCATGTTTTCATGCAATATCACATTTAATCCTCTTAATATCATGAGGTAAAGATTGAAGTGCTGATTCTCTTCATAAGAACACAGGCTTCAGTAGTGTGAATGATCTGCCCAGATCCCCTGCTGATGGGTGGGAAGGTGTGAGTTCAAATCTCAG
>NW_021909405.1:0-532 GCF_006229205.1 Suricata suricatta | reverse complement strand
AGAATCTGAAGCGGGTTCCAGGCTCTGAGCTGTCAGCACAGAGCCCGACGTGGGGCTCAAACTCATAGACTGCAGATCATGACCTGAGCCGAAGTCAGACCTTTAACTGACTGAGCCACCCTGGTGCCCCAGGAGAAAAATCCTTCAATACTGCACCAAAAATATCTGGCGCTAGGACTTATTGTAGCCTACTATAATCACATTATGTATCAAAAATGAATAGGTAAACAGAAAGCAGATTCTTTGTTACAGAGAGGTAAAAGAGTTTATTGCAGGTGTTTCAATAGTTCAATTTTTTAAAAAAGTATTTTACCCTACAGAAGAAAACAGGGGGCATAACCAACACTTTAACCTGAACCTCTTCTTTGTCTTAAGCACTGAGAAATGTCTGCCCACTGGATTACTTGGTTTTGAAAAACAGCTTGAGAATTAAGGAGATGTGCCGGCAGAGAACACGGGAATGGTGGGAGAGGCAGAGGGCCTCTCAGGTTATTCTTTGAACAAACAAGCCCACCCCCACAACTGCCCCATC
>NW_021909404.1:0-532 GCF_006229205.1 Suricata suricatta | reverse complement strand
GTGTGTGTGTGTGTGTGTGTGTGTGTGTGTAGGAGCATTTGTGTTCGGGAGGAGGGAACCTCATCCAGTGGTACGGGATCAGCTTGTTATTTTATTATTTCTTCTTTTAATAACCAAATTACCGATGCTGGCAAGTATTAAAGATTAGTCCTGTAAAGTCCTCTCTGAGCCGCAGTGATCCAAACAGGCCCCTTCCTTGGCGGATACATTCCAGGAGGGAGGTGCGGGGATGATCCCGTCCCCGCGAGGAGAATGGATGATTTTGGACTCCTGCGCGGACGCCTGCCCCATCGGGAAGCCGGAGGGAGCCGTGGGGTATTCTCTGGGGCCCTGCTCCCTGCCCCCTCCTCTAAGCCAGTGACCCCCTGGGAACAAATGGTGAAGCTCCTGGTTATCATCCTTACTGCTCAGAGGACAGAAAGCCAAGGCCGAGGGCAGGCGCTTCGGGAGCGCGGCGCCCGGGCCGGGGCTCCGGGGTCTCAGCTGGGTGGGGGCTCAGCCAGATCACCGCAGTCACTCTCCAGCTTCTCCA
>NW_021909403.1:0-532 GCF_006229205.1 Suricata suricatta | reverse complement strand
CCCAGATCTCCTAAACCCCAGAGAACGCCACTAGGATTTTCTCAAAAGTCACTCCACTTCTGTGGACTGCACCCCCCCAACTCTCCCAGGGACGGATTTGGGGCATCCTTCCACCGGCCTCCCTGGTGCAGTCCTCAGCATACCGCACGGCGGCTTATGTGGCTGCGGCTGCCCCTGGGTCTCCCGCACCCTGTCCCGCGCTGGGGACGCACAGTGTCCTCATCTTTGTGCCCCGTGCACGGCCGGAGGGTCCACAGCAGAGTTCAACCCACCTGGTTTAGGCCGAACACCCAGTGAGGACTTGAGCCCCTTTTGAATGAATGGGGAGGGGCAGAGAGAGAGCACCTTCTACCGGCGTGGAGGCTGATGCGGGCCTCAAACCCATGAACAGTGAGATCATGTGAGCCCAAATCCCAGGCTGGACACTTAGCCCACGGAACCCCCCGGGGGCCCCAGCAGATAGCCTGTTAAAATAACGAGCAGTGCGTGCGTGAGCAGTAGCTAGAAAACGGGAGGACACTTGTCCGAGTGC
>NW_021909402.1:0-532 GCF_006229205.1 Suricata suricatta | reverse complement strand
GAAAAATATGTTGAAGAGCACACTGGACATGGGAGAAGGTAGTGCCAGGGAACTGGAAATCAGGATAATAAGAAATATCCAAAACCAAAGTGCAGAGTCAAAAGGGGAAAAGAAAAGAATGGAACAAAAGAGACATGTGGGACACAAACAAAAGGTCTAATAGAACATATAATTGGAGCCCGAGACAGGGCAGAGACAATGAATGGGCAGAAGCAATATTGGAAGAGATAATGTCAGAGAAATTTTCTAAACTGGTAGAAGATATCCCAGAGATTCAAGATGCTCAATGAATCATAAGGAAGATAAATACAAAGGAAAACACACCAGGCACACTATAGTCAATCTATTGAAAGCCAAAGATAAAAAGAAAAATCTTAAAAGGTTCAAAAAAAACCCCATTCTCTTTAAAGGAGCAACAACAAGATTAATGACAGCCTTTTCAACACAGACAATGGAATAGCTTTATTTCTATTTTTATTTCTATTATTTATTTATTTTTCTTTTATAGTTTATTGTCAAGTTGGTTTCCATG
>NW_021909401.1:0-532 GCF_006229205.1 Suricata suricatta | reverse complement strand
TCCTGAGCCGTCTACAGGCCAGGGTGTGTCTGAGCAGGGCAAAGGATGGTATGGGAAATCCTACATCCTGCCCCCGCCATGGCCCGGATTCTCTACATGGGGGGGGCATTACACTTCAGCCTTATTGTAAGCACTGCTCTCCACTCTGTGTTTGGGAGCAGCTCTGGCCAAGCACGAGACTTCCAAGTGCCTCCTCTGTACCACCCAGGCAATGGCTAATGTCCAGGAACACGGCCAGGATGGATCAGGAGAGGCTTTGCCCAGCCCTCAGGAGTGGGAGTCATGGGGAACTTGAGTGGTGCTGGGGACATGTCAGGAGAGAGGGTGGGATGCCACTTTGGTATGTGGATTATTTTAAGCTGAAGCCCCCCGAGACTCTACAGGCTGATGAGTAACATTGGTCCCTCCCTTAACCACACCCAAGAATCTAACTCAGGGGTCTTCCCCAGAATAAGGGTTAGTAACAAATTTTATCCGAGTGACCCATCTGTATGGCAGGGCCAACATCTAGGCAAACATCTGCTCTTCTCAC
>NW_021909400.1:0-1293 GCF_006229205.1 Suricata suricatta | reverse complement strand
GGCGGGGCTCGAGTCATCGTCCGAGTTGCAAAAATAGCACATCTTAGTGCGTTCAGGAAAGTCGTCTAGGAAAGAAAGACAAGTCATGTGGGAAAAAGGCACACTCGGGTTTGCACACGTGCCCGTCGCAGGCTTGCTGATCGCAAGTCGATGTCCAGTAAACTCTGAGCCCCGCGTCTCTCGCCCACACTCAGTCGTCTTCAATCCGAAACCATCCCTGGAAAGAAACACGTTTTGTGCAGCTAGCTGCACACATGTCCGACCAGCAGCTCCTGTAGGAGCAGGACATGATGTTTTCCCACGTGAGCTGGCAGCCCCGTGCCTTCAGCCCTCCAGCTGCGCACCTCAAGGTGGCAAAGTGGCTGTGCTCCTCCGGGCATCGCAGCCACATCCAAAGGCAGGACTGAGTAGATGCAGAGTAAGAAAGGAAGCGAGGGCTGGGACTGGTGGGGACGGATGGGAGCCATTGGCCATCCACCGCCAAATGGCTAACAGAGGGTTCCTGATGTTTCCAGCAAAATCTGGCCACTGAGCACACGGCGTATTTCTGTGCGTCCTGATGCTCCCAGCAGCCGCTCTCCGCAGCTGCAGGTCCTCCGAAGCAGCTGCAGGTCCTCCGAAGCTGCAGGTGCTCAGGGAGGAAACCCAGGCAGGGGGACCCTCAGCCCCTCAGTCGTGGACGCTCCCAGGGGCAGGTCGTAAGCTGGACGTGTCTCTGGTGGGGTCTTCCTGTCCGGGCGCCCCAACCCTTGATACAATCCCCAACTTGGAGTTTTGTCTGAAAATGCCACGTTTCAATTAGGAAGCTTCACGCTGTCCGATCCCATGGGGACCCTGTGATTTTTTTTCTCTTTTTAGTGCACTGAAAATAAAAATTAAAAAAAGCTGACATGTTTGTTTCTTTAATACAGGGTGTAACTTAATTAATTAACTCGAAAACTCGGAATATAAAGCAGATTGGCGGTCATCAAAAGTACTCCAATTGATTTTTTTCTCTTTTTACACAAAGCATTGCATAATTTATCCCTATTATTAATTTATGTACCAGCTCTCTTTGGAAAACCTCATAATACCTCTCCAACTTTGGTGTCTTATTAAACATTCATAATCGCCCTTGGAGGAAGGGAAGAGGCAAATATTATTATATTATCAAACAATTTCTCCATAAAAATCTATAATTGGAATAAAACGCAATTTCAAGCTGGCGAGTGCTACCGGAGAAAGGTAACACCAGGATAATGTAATGATGCGCTTTCCTGGTATTCAGCACAATTTAGCTGTGAAATTAATCCT
>NW_021909399.1:0-532 GCF_006229205.1 Suricata suricatta | reverse complement strand
ACTTGAAGAATTGGCTTTACCCAAGGAACTGAAAGACTCATGAATGAAAACGATTAATAGGTTGCTGAAAGAGACTGAAATCATAAATAGGCGCAAAGCTCGCCCTCGTCCATGGGTTGGAAGACGTGGTGCGGTGTGAATACCAATACCACCCAATGCCGTCTTCAGAATTGATGCAGTCCCTGTCAAAACCCCAACAACTTTTTTGCCAGAAAAGAAAAACCCATCTTAAAATTCATATGGGATTGCCATGGACTCAAACAGCCAAATTATCTCAAAAAAGAACAAAACCAGAGGGCTCGTGTTTCCGTATGGCAAAACTTGGTACAAAGCAATCAGAGCAGTGTGGCCTGGACAGAGACACCCCACACACAGACCCCCGGAGCACAGCCAGAAACAGGCCCATGCACGGAGGGGTCAGACAGATCTGAGCAGCATGATGAGACCACTTATGCGAAGATCCGTCCCCCCAACAAACAATGCGCCACCCTGGACCTCTACCTCACATCACGTACAAAAACAAGCTCAAAAT
>NW_021909398.1:0-532 GCF_006229205.1 Suricata suricatta | reverse complement strand
CCAGCGCACCCCATGGCATTCCTTCTCAAGCCCATGGCACCACCGCATAAGAATGAAACAGCAGAGGCTCGTCTGCTGGGAAAACCACACTTCACTTGGAACATGGACAACACCACCATGTTCTCCTAATGAAGGTCTCAACTCAACAAGACAACCATACTTTGTAATGTCTTATCCATCATGGCCACTCTCTTCTCTCCCGTAGCTGTGCTGACCAAGAAATATTAGGTGAGAAAGGAGAATCAGAGGGGTCACATGAACGAACCCACAATCCTTACCACAACTTTCACTCCAAGTCCTAAGCCCATGCACTGTCAAGACTCCTTACACTCCCAGACTGTACTCATTTTTCGTCTGGTTTCACTAATCAAGAGAAATCGAGAGCCTGAAATGGAACAAAGAAGAGTGGGAATGATGAAGATAGAACATGGAACCCTGACCCACGAGTTTTCTGGAAATCCAGGCTCATCTACACATGTTCCAAAGAACCTAGACGTCCCCTGGCTCCTGTACTGTTCATTGAGACCACCCA
>NW_021909397.1:0-532 GCF_006229205.1 Suricata suricatta | reverse complement strand
AGGTGCTCGCCTCTGTCCAGTCAGAGGCCTGACGGTGGGACTAAGGCAGGACTAAGGCGGGACTTACGGACAGCCCAAGGCGCAGGCGTGGCCAGACTGGGACCGACGGGACAGGCCAATACAGAGGACCCAGCTCACCTGCTGCCTTCCTACTACCTGAGTTCCTGCTCTTCTGCCGCTTCTGCCAGGGAGTGGTTATCACACTCCTCAACCCTCTTTACTCAGTCCATCACTTACCGATCGGCTTTTTACTCAAATATATCTAGATTTCCTCCTCGCTTACTATGTCCATTGGTGACCTTCCTCTTTGAACAAGGGGCAAAAGCCTCTTGGTTGCCATCTGACCACAAGAGCGGTCTTTCAAAAAAACACACACACCAGGATTAGGGCACCTGGGTGGCTTGGTCGGTTGATGGTCCAATTTCAGTTCAGGTCATAATCTCCTGGTTCGGGGCTTCGAGCCCCACATCAGGCTTGCTGCTATCAGCCTGTCCGTGCAGAGCCTGCTTCAGGTCCTCTGTCCCTCCCCCAC
>NW_021909396.1:0-532 GCF_006229205.1 Suricata suricatta | reverse complement strand
TGCGTCTCCCTCTCCTGCCCCCCTTTTTCTCTCCCTCCCTCAGGAGAAGGACCCGCGACAATTCTCTGCCCTGCCAGTCGGGGCGGACGAAACAGGTACCCCCAACGCCGGGGACGAGCGGCCCGGCCCGCGGGATACGACAATAGTAACCTGATGATTCTCCAGAGAATTATTATGCGTGAAAAATTCCAGTCATAAAAATTTATATACTATAGGATTCCATTTATACATTATTCTTGAAATGAAAATATTGTAGAAATGGGGAACATATTTGTGGTTGCCTGGATCGAAGGAGAGGCTGAGAGTGCAAGGCTGTGGTGATAAAAGGGAACATGAGGGACTCTTGCAGTGATGGAAATGGTCTGCATATTGACGATCAATGTCAGTTCCCTGCTTGTCATGCACCCTAGTTTTACAAGATGGCGCCATGAGGGACACCAGGTAAAAGGCACAGGCGATCTTCCAACTGCATATGAATCTGTATTTATATCAGGATAAAAATTTTAATTAAAGAATAAAATTAAAGTAATAA
>NW_021909395.1:0-532 GCF_006229205.1 Suricata suricatta | reverse complement strand
GAGAAAATCCAAATCTTCCATAATGGGCAATAAACCTGCCTAAACTTTTGCCCCAGAGGAAGACAGTGCCTTCACTTTAATGGAATATATTGCTCTAGAGGGAGCTTTTCTCTAAGGGACACATCACCTCTATTTTCCAAGACTACTTGTTTTATAACACCTTTGAAAAGATAATCTGCTATAAACATCGTGGTACATGTGCCCCTATACATCAGCACTCCTGTATCCCTTGGGTAAATTCCCAGCAGTGCTATTGCTGGGTCATAAGGTAGTTCTATTTTTAATGTTTTGAGGAACCTCCACACTGTTTTCCAGAGTAACTGTCTCAGTTTGCATTCCCAGCAACAGTGCAGGAGGGTGCCTGTCTCTCCACACCCTCGCCAGCATCTGGAGTCTCCTGATTTGTTCATTTTAGCCACTCTGACCGGTGTGAGGCGGTATCTCAGTGTGGCTTCCGTTTGCAGCAACATGGATGAAGCTGGAGGGTATTATGCTAAGTGAAATAAGTCAGTCAGAGAAAGACAGACACCAC
>NW_021909394.1:0-532 GCF_006229205.1 Suricata suricatta | reverse complement strand
GCAGACTGGATTTCTGAGATCAAGGTGTCAGTATGGTTGGGTGAGCCACAGTCTTGGTGTTGTATCTTCACGTTGCAAAAGGGCTAAGATCCCATTTATGAAGGGACCACCGTCATGACCTACTGAAGGACACATCTATTATTACCATTATCTTCGGGGGTTAGGATTTTAATATATGAATTTGGGGGGATATAAATATTGAGAGCATAGTCATATATTTTAATAGAATTATTCCAAAATATTCCTTTTATTTTTGGTACTCTTTATGGTATTGTGTTTTTAATTCCAAATTCCAAATGTTTGTAGCTGATATATGGGAAAACAATTGACTTTTGTATATTAACGTTCTATCTTGTAATTTTGCTACAATCACTCAGTTCAGGATTACTTTGTGAATTCTCTGATATTTTCTACAGAGAATCATGTCCCCTGAAAAAAAAAGTTGTATTTTTTTCCTTTCCAATCTGTGTATCTTTTATTTTATTTTCTTGTCTTATAACAGAGAGCTGTCAATCAAATGTTGAAAAGGAGC
>NW_021909393.1:0-532 GCF_006229205.1 Suricata suricatta | reverse complement strand
CCAGCGCACCCCATGGCATTCCTTCTCAAGCCCATGGCACCACCGCATAAGAATGAAACAGCAGAGGCTCGTCTGCTGGGAAAACCACACTTCACTTGGAACATGGACAACACCACCATGTTCTCCTAATGAAGGTCTCAACTCAACAAGACAACCATACTTTGTAATGTCTTATCCATCATGGCCACTCTCTTCTCTCTCGTAGCTGTGCTGACCAAGAAATATTAGGTGAGAAAGGAGAATCAGAGGGGTCACATGAACGAACCCACAATCCTTACCACAACTTTCACTCCAAGTCCTAAGCCCATGCACTGTCAAGACTCCTTACACTCCCAGACTGTACTCATTTTTCGTCTGGTTTCACTAATCAAGAGAAATCGAGAGCCTGAAATGGAACAAAGAATAGTAGGAATGATGAAAATAGAACATGGAACCCTGACCCCCGAGTTTTCTGGATATCCAGGCTCATCTACACATGTTCCAAAGAACCTAGACGTCCCCTGGCTCCTGTACTGTTCATTGAGACCACCCA
>NW_021909392.1:0-532 GCF_006229205.1 Suricata suricatta | reverse complement strand
GTGGGGGAGGGACAGAGGACCTGAAGCAGGCTCTGCACGGACAGGCTGATAGCAGCAAGCCTGATGTGGGGCTCGAAGCCCCGAACCAGGAGATTATGACCTGAACTGAAATTGGACCATCAACCGACCAAGCCACCCAGGTGCCCTAATCCTGGTGTGTGTGTTTTTTTGAAAGACCGCTCCTGTGGTCAGATGGCAACCAAGAGGCTTTTGCCCCTTGTTCAAAGAGGAAGGTCACCAATGGACATAGTAAGCGAGGAGGAAATCTAGATATATTTGAGTAAAAAGCCGATCGGTAAGTGATGGACTGAGTAAAGAGGGTTGAGGAGTGTGATAACCACTCCCTGGCAGAAGCGGCAGAAGAGCAGGAACTCAGGTAGTAGGGGAGCAGCAGGTGAGCTGGGTCCTCTGTATTGGCCTGTCCCGTCGGTCCCAGTCTGGCCACGCCTGCGCCTTGGGCTGTCCGTAAGTCCCGCCTTAGTCCTGCCTTAGTCCCACCGTCAGGCCTCTGACTGGACAGAGGCGAGCACCT
>NW_021909391.1:0-532 GCF_006229205.1 Suricata suricatta | reverse complement strand
TTAGGTACAGGTGATCAAGCCAAGGAAACAGCTCTGGTGCCCTCCCATAATGTTACTGAAGTTTGACATTCTTTTCATTTCAAAATGAGCTGAAAGCTTACAAGTACAAATGACCTTGGAAAGAAAATATACCTGCCTGGATTTCAGACACAATGAGCATACTGATGTCAAGTTCCAGAGTAGTTTACAGAAAAGAAAGCACTGACTACCTTTAAAGGATTGAGATACTACTGAGCAGAAAAGGGGACAGGGTGGGTGAGGCTTAGTCACTGATGAAGAAAAATCTAATATATCAATATTTTCAAGTGCTGGCCATAACCACCTTATGTGAGTGGACAGACAGAAGCTGTTTACAGGTGTATTTCACATCACTTGTGGTGACATAAGCCCATGCCTAAGCAAAACCTAGGGTGAAATCCCAAATATTTGTATGTATTAGGTCTGGATAAAATTCTCACAGGGCCAGGTGTAGGTGCCAGAGGAAACTGTATTGAGTCGTGTGGCCAGTAGCAGTCTCTGTGTGATTGAAAAA
>NW_021909390.1:0-532 GCF_006229205.1 Suricata suricatta | reverse complement strand
TTCTGTGCTCAGTTAGAGCGATGCTCACATGAAAAAGACACAGTTCTTGTTACACTGATGAAGAAATTAATAATCAAAACACTAATTCTTGCAGCCTAAATTTGCAGTATCCACATTATTCACTGACTCATGAAAACAATTCACTAATGTGCCATCACATATGCCAGATGAACTGGGGACTTATTATCATTTTTTCATTCATCCACAGAGTATAATCTCCAAGGTTGCAGAATCTTTCTCTGTCTTGTTTGTGGCTATATCTCCTGTGCCCAGAGCAGCCCCTGGCACAGAGTAACCATAGCAAATATCTGTAGAAAGAAAGAATGAATTGTCTGCCTGAACAGTTCAGTCCACCCTGTGTTAGAAACCTTTGCAGGCTCTCCGACAGTTTGTAAGATGGACACATGTTGTCATTGTACACTGGAGACCATATGCATGAGGGTAGGGGCACAGCCTCTAGAGTCATGCCTTGGGTTCAAATTCTAGCCCCCAATTCTCCAGCTGTGTGACCTTGGGGGAAGTTTCATAACAT
>NW_021909389.1:0-1293 GCF_006229205.1 Suricata suricatta | reverse complement strand
GCTCCCTGGCTGGGTAGAGAGCCCACATGTGTGTGCACTTTGGGCCGTCCTAATTTTTCTGCTCCCTGTCTGCGCCCTTCTAAAAATTCCCTGCAAAACCATTTGGTGTCCCCCGCCTGCTTCCCCTGCCAATTTTCTTTCCATACATCTCTTAACCAGCCCTGCTTGGTAGAAGCAGCTCTCCCTGGTCCCCCATGAAGGAAGGACTCCTGCCTTGCTGCCCCCCTCCCCCAAGCAAGACTCTGGGCTTTGCAGCGGTATAGACGGTATAGATGTTGCATCTCTGACTTTCCCATCTGCGACATGGAAATGGAGTCCCTTTCTTGTGGAGTTGTGAGGTTTGAATGTGATGTGAACTTGGTGCACAGTGGATGTCTGTTTCCTTTTCTCTGCCCAATAACTGCCTCCTTGCAGAGGATGGGACAAGAGACTGTCAGCTGGGGATGTCCACCCCCCCACCCTGCACACCAGCTTCTGGGGCCCCTATAGGCCTTCCCCCTCCTCTAGCCTAAGGCATCCCTGGGTCACCCTGGAGTCAGTGCCTGCAGGATGACAATGGAGGCCCCTCAGCAGCCCAGCCCACTTCCCCCCCTCCCATCCTCTCTCTCCCTGCCCATGACATGCCACTGCTCTGCAGATAGGACAGGCGTCCCTGGGCGCCTGCGGGCTGAGCGGCGAAGCTGGAAACAGCTCTCCCTCACAGACTGTGTGGGCAGTGCATTCGAATAGCTTCTGAAAAACCAAAGTTCAAGCCCGCCCCACTTTCCCCCTGGGAGGCTCAGCAGCCAGACAGGGAGACCGGCCAACAGAGAATCTCCTTTCTGCACATCGCTGCAGACTCTCCTCCCTTCTGGTGCTACCCACACACTCAGCACAGTCTCCAAAAGCACTGCGGGGACACTTGGGAGGCCCCGAAGACCTGATTCTGCCCCTAAGGTGCAAGAGTCATTTTGTGTATCTGGGCCTCAGTGTTCCTCCTCTGAAAAATGGGAATTAATGTGAGTGCTGCGGCTCAGGAGGATTAAATGAGAGTGCGCATGTGGAAGTTCACTTTGTAAACTGTAAAAAGATCTGCATGTGTATGAGATCATTAGTGTTTGGCCAAAGAGACCTTCTTAGGGTTAGGAGACAAGGGAAGACAAGAGAAACGGGAAATGAAGAACAGAGAGAAGCTCTACCCAAGAACATCTATGACCTTGGCGGGAGGAGAGAGAATGGCAGCAGGGAGCTTGGCCCATGGACCACCCCCTGTGGTTTACACTCCCCTGTGGGCTAGCTCCTTACAGATGTATG
>NW_021909388.1:0-532 GCF_006229205.1 Suricata suricatta | reverse complement strand
TTTTTAATTCCATAATAATGGGTGAGTTCTGTAGCCTACAATTTATGGGAATGCTCTGGGTTAGATAACTAATCAATGACCTTGTAACGTTATCTTCTTTCACATTCAGGTTTTAAAAACTACTTTGTCCATAAGTAGAACTGGACAGTACTCTGGGATTTTGGATTGTGCCAGGAAGATTTGGAAGCTTGAAAGGGTTACAGGCTTTTACAAAGGCTATGTTCCTAGTCTTCTGGCTGTCATACCATATGCAGGCATAGATTTAACTACGTATGAGGTAAGCTTGTTTCCATGATGGACTTAAAACAGATTTACTAGATATTAAAATATAACACAACTTAAAAATTTTTTAATCAAATTATACATTTAAGGTAGAGTTAATAGAAAACATGGTTTTTACAGTTTGTTTTGCTGGCTCACCTTCTTTAGCATTACATGCTAGTTTCCTATGAGTGTTGACCTCGGCTTCTCTCTCCTCTCTTCTCTCCCTGCACACAGCCCACTGTCCCTTGATGACTCTATCTGCTGCTGG
>NW_021909387.1:0-532 GCF_006229205.1 Suricata suricatta | reverse complement strand
ATTGATTCAGTATCTAATGGATAGTTGATACCTGTCACAACACAGCATTTTATATACTGTTAAGTGACACTGCAATACAATCTAAGTTTATTTTGGGAGTGTTTGCTGTATCATTGGATTTAATGCATATATATCTTTTAACACAAAAGAACACAAAAACAAAATCAAATAACAATAGGGGATATGATTCAACCATACAAGGAAATATTAAGAAAGAGAGAGAGAGAACCAGTGGAGGAAGGGAGCCCTGGGGAAAGTGGATTGTATGAGACCGTCTCTGAGAGGTGTGATGAGAGATCTCTTGGACTCTAAGAGTATTTGCAAGTTTTCAGAAGTAATATTTTATTATTTTAGATAATAGATTATAATACCCATTATTTTAGACAGGAGGGAATAATGGCAAATCTACATACAACATTATATGTATATTATGATGATGAGAGAGTGAGATCTTAATATCTTAAATTTGTTTCATGTTAATGATATATAGTACTCCACCATTATAACTCATTCAACATTTGAGCTTCAAAAT
>NW_021909386.1:0-532 GCF_006229205.1 Suricata suricatta | reverse complement strand
CTGAGATTTGAACTCACACCTTCCCACCCATCAGCAGGGGATCTGGGCAGATCATTCACACTACTGAAGCCTGTGTTCTTATGAAGAGAATCAGCACTTCAATCTTTACCTCATGATATTAAGAGGATTAAATGTGATATTGCATGAAAACATGCACAAGTTCTTGGCCCAGGACAGTAAATGGTAGCCCCCTTCCCTTCAGCCAACACCCTTCTGATGACCAGAGTCACTTGATAGCACTCTCTCTTCACACAGCTTCACCTTGCCGCTGGTGTGAACTTGAAGACTAAAGGCTAACCGAATATCCACCCAAGAAAATTCTGGTCACCCCACATTTTTAATTATCTTCATGTGATTAATAACCCCGTTGCATGCCAGGGTCTGGCTAGGTCCTCTAAGTCCCTGCTGTTTCTAATTCTCTGAACACTTGGCATTTTTATGCCACTGTCACACACATACCCACCGCCCTAGTATCTGGAAAGACGCGTTATTTGCAGCGGGAGATGGACAATCTCTTTCACTCCCATAGTGG
>NW_021909385.1:0-532 GCF_006229205.1 Suricata suricatta | reverse complement strand
AAAAAAAACAACTGGAATCAGGGGGTGCCAGGGTGGCTCAGTCAGTTGAGTGTCCAACTCTTGATTTTGACTCAGGTCATGATCTCACGGTTTGTGACACAGCTCTGCACTGTGTCAGAATTCTCTCTCCCTCTCTCTTTGCCCCCACCTCATTCATGCTTTCTCTCTCCCTCTCTCAAAATAGATAAGTAAACTGGAAAAAAAATGGAATCAGAACTGTTGGGGTACATGGGTGGCTCAGTTGGTTGAGCATACAACTGTTGATTTCAGCTCAGGTTATGATCCCAGGGTCATGAGATTGGGTCCCACATTGGCTCCCATGCTGCATGGAGCCTGCTTGGGATTCTCTCTCTCCCTCTGCCCCTCTCCCCTGCTCGCATGCTCTCTCTTTCTCTCTCAAAAAGAAAAAAAAAATAGAACTGCAGTACTGACACTTCCACCCGTGTTCCATTGGCTAAGGCAAGAATATGACCACATCTGACATCAATGATGCAAGAAAATATGCCTCTTGTGAGAGAAACTGAAAAGTCAC
>NW_021909384.1:0-532 GCF_006229205.1 Suricata suricatta | reverse complement strand
AGTTGGGAGAGCACAGCCAAGATGAGTAAAGCTGAACTTAACTTGAAGCTGACTAAGGGAGTCTTCTGAGACCATATAAATAAGTCATTTGAGCCCAGGTCACAGTGCTGACCACAGAATCAAGAGCTAAATCAATGGTTGTTGTTTTAAGTCACTACATTTTGTGGTATTTTGTTATATTGCAAAAGCTAATTCATATAGCCCTTTAAAGATCCATTTATTGTTATTAAGTGGGAATTTAGGGACTGAAATTTAGATGTATATGTTCAATCCTCCCTCCATCTTTACCTGGAATTCTTGATTGATTGCTTTCTCACTATGGGACCTGGGTTCTGTAGAGCCATAGAGCTCTGCACAAATACCACATCAAAATTTAGTTCTTAAAATGTATCTTTATTTTTTCATTCATTCACTTGATTTGGATAAAACAATAACTTTGTCCAAGACACAGCTGACAAAGCTTTTGGTTTCTGATGATTACTGTTGGTCAAAGGAGCAGTCACCATGATGATACTTAATACTCCATGTAAAG
>NW_021909383.1:0-532 GCF_006229205.1 Suricata suricatta | reverse complement strand
GTTGCTTCATTTTTGGTGTATAAGAATGCAACTGATTTCTGTACATTGACTTTGTACCCTGCAACTTTACTGAATTTATTGATCAGTTCTAGAAGGCTTCTGGTGGAGTCAATTGGGGTTTTCATGTCGTCTGCAAAAAGGGAAAGTTTGACTTCTTCTTTGCTGATTCTGATGCCTTAAGGATTCTTAGATGAGGAGCTCACCCTGGATTATGTGGACGAGCCAGTGTAATCATAAAGATCCCTGGAGGAAAGAGAGGGAGGGAGGTGACACAGACGAGCAGAGGAGGCAGGGTGTGCACAGCAGGGGCAGAAATGTGGCCACAAGCCAAGGAAAGCCAGCAGCCCCCAGAGGCTGGAAGAGGTAGGGCACAGATTCTCCCTGGGACCTTCAGAGGGAACAGGCCCTTGGTTTCAGACTCCTGGCCTCCAGGACTGGGAGAGGATACCTTTCTATGGTCTCCAGCTGCTCAGAATGGGCTAATTTTTACAGCAGCCCTTACAAAACTAATGCAATCAGCGAGCATGGGGCA
>NW_021909382.1:0-532 GCF_006229205.1 Suricata suricatta | reverse complement strand
GGGGTGATGGTCATGGTGGGGAGCACTTGTGGGGAGAAGCACTGGGTGTTATATGGAAACCAATTTGACAATAAACTATTAAATTTTTTAAAAAGATGCTCAACATCATTAAATCATCAGAGAAATGCAAATAAAACCATGGTGGAATATTACTTTACACCTGTCAGAATGGCTAAAATTAAAAACACAAGAAAAAATATGTGTTGGTAAAGATGTGGGGAAAAAGAAGCTCTGATGCAGCCACTGTGGAAGACAATATGGAGGTTCCTCAAAAAATTAAAACTAGAAATACCATATGATCCAAGAATTCCAGTACTGGAGTTTTTTTGTTTTTTTTTTTTAATGTTTCTTTATCTTTTAGAGAGAAAGAGGGAAAAAGTGTGAGCAGGGGAGGGGCAGAAAGAGAGGGGTACAGAAGGTCCAAAGAGGGCTTTGTGCCGATAGAAGAGAGCCCCTTGCAGAGCTGAAACTCATGAACTATGAGATCATGACATGAGCCTAAGTCAGACGCTTAACCGACTGAGCCACCCAG
>NW_021909381.1:0-532 GCF_006229205.1 Suricata suricatta | reverse complement strand
CACAGGTGAATTACACCATACTTTTAAAGAAGAGTTAACACATATCCTCAAATTATTCCAAAAAATTAAAGAGTGAGAAATACTTCCAAGTTCACTTTATACAGCCAGCATTGCCTTGATACAAAACCCAGGAAAACACACACAAAAGGACAAACTACAAAAAACAGGTAAAGAAAAAATTATACTGAATATCCCTGATTAACATAGATGCAGAAATTTTCAAAAATTATTAGCAAACAAAATTAAGCAATATATTAAAAAGGATAACACACCATGATCAAGTAGGATTCATCCCAGTGATATAAGGATTGTTTAATCTCCATAAGTCATTAACATGATATACCACATGCAAAAAACAGGATAAAAGTTCTATTAGAATCTCAATAGATACAGAAAATGCATATGACAAAATTCAACATCCATTTATTAAAAAAACTATCAACAAAGTGGGTATAGGGAGTATAAGAATGGCTATATTTGACAAGCTCACACCTAACATCATATTCAGTGGAGAAAAGCTGAAAACTTTTTC
>NW_021909380.1:0-532 GCF_006229205.1 Suricata suricatta | reverse complement strand
TTTATACATATGTTTTAAAACTTATACCTAAATATTTCATCCTTTTGTGTTATTAAAATAAGTTTCTGTTATATCTTCTAACTGATTATATTTCATAGGTATGATAACTATTTCAATATCTTCAATTTTACATGCTGCTGTGACTAAATCCTATTATTAGTCACAATTTACTTTTTTCATAATGGGCTACTAGAGTCTATTTGTTCATCAGTTTAAATTTTTTGCATCAATAAATATATCAATGTAATGGTTTATAATTTTCCGTTATGCACAGCTATTAAGTGGACATAATTAATTGTGAACAGGTGCAATTCACTCCAGGAATAAAATAATAGCAGTCACACTGTTTGTAAATCCACTGATCTAATTTGTTATTTTAATCATCTGAAGTTAAAAATATCATATGATTATTTCCATAGATAAAATACATTTGGCAAAATTCAAATGTCTCCTCCTCACGTCTAGAGAGTAATCCTGTAAAACAGTACATATTTCACATTTTCTCTTTCAGGGAATGTTTTTGGGTGACTTG
>NW_021909379.1:0-532 GCF_006229205.1 Suricata suricatta | reverse complement strand
ACTGGCCTTGATTAATTTCAACAACAAGACAAGATGGTAGTAATACCCACTCCATTGATTAGCCAGTTGATCTGAGAGACCTAAGCCTCTTTGGGCCTGTACAGGGCTTTTTTTCCCTACACTGATAACACTTGAAGAAAGAAAATATAAAGAAAAAAATACAAAGGGTGTGACTCACATGATCTTTAGCTGATCTTTCTTTACCTATATAGAGAGCAACAGGTTGCCCATCAACAGGGACCCTCAGCGGTAATACAAGATCTATGTCCTAATTCCCAAACTTCCTTTAGTTGCGTGACTTTGGATCACCATTTGTGATGAGTGAGTGTGTGAGTCAGTGGCAGGCAAATTGGGCTCAGTGGTCTAGAAGGCCACCCCAGCTCTCACAGAAATGACTCTGGAAGGACCATGGCCACCCGTCCCTCCCATCCCAGAGAGAAGCCCCAGCATGGGTCTTTAATGAATCCCCCTCAAGGTTGGCCAGAATGTTCTGAAGTCCATTTTAAGACTTGCAACACCTGCTTCAGCAGAA
>NW_021909378.1:0-1293 GCF_006229205.1 Suricata suricatta | reverse complement strand
ATAAAACTAATGTTTATTGTAATACCTTATATAAAGAGAAAATTAAAAATTACCTGGTATCCCTCCTCCTTCCGATGGGTGGCATTAAAGTTTTGGTCACAGTCCATTTATAAATCTCACTTAAAAAAATTTTTTTAAGTGTATTTATTTTGTGTGTGAGAGAGGCAGGGAAGGGTAGAGAGAGGGAGAAAGAATCCTGAGTAGGATCCATACTGTCAGTACAGAGCCCATTGTGGGGCTTGAACTCATGAACTGTGAGATCATGACCTTGGCCAAAATCAAGAGTCAACTGCTTAACCACCGGAGCCACCCAGGACCCCCATGTATAAATTGCTCTAGGCATACCTGCACATATAATTTTGAAGGAATGAGGTTATAGCATATATTTAGTTTTACAATTTTTTTTTACCTTTCTCCTTTCCTTATTTGCATCTTGATTATAAAATATCTCTAAGACAGCACAATAAACTCTTTCCAAGTCAAATGATAACACTTCTATTAGTTTCCAGAGGCTGCTGTAGCAAATGACAAAATTCAAATAACAGATTAATTCACTTACAGATATAGAGGTGAAAAGATTGAAATCCATATCCCTGGGCTGAAACCAAGGTGTTAGCATGGTAACATCCCTTCTGGAGGCTCCGATGGAGAATCTGTTCTCTAATAACACTGAACTTATTTTGCATTCTTCCTAAATGACTGTATTTTAGAAAACTTAATTATATGGGTATTATGGATATTTTTTTTTACTACATTTTCAATGGAAGGTATATGTCGATAGAGGATTCTGAATTTGAAAAGAACTTTTTTTTTGGTATAGGTGGGTTCTTAAAAATGCCTTTTGGGACACCTGGGTGGCTCAGTTGTTTGAACATCCCATCTCGGCTCAGGACATGATCTCATGGTTTATAGGTTCAAGTTCCGCATCAGGCTCTGTGCTGACAGCTCAGATACTGGAACCTGCTTCAGATTCTGTGTCTCTTTCTTGCTCTGCCCCTCCCCAATTCATGCTCTGTCTCTGTCTCTCAAAAATAAATGTAAAAAAAAAATGCCTTTTATCTTGCCTGTAAGTGGCTTCATCTTGCTAAGTGAGATCTTAATCTTGGTGACCACAGAGGGGAATATGGTTTATTTGCCGTGCAACCTGTTTAGGTAGAATTCTCTTTTAAAAGTATGGAGAATAAGCTTAATCCTCATTTTACAAACAAATCTGAATTGCCTGCAAGTCAAAAGTTTTGTCTTGTGATTAGTATAGTTCTGCTGCTGTATAATGAGTAAGATTTGGTTAAGTCA
>NW_021909377.1:0-532 GCF_006229205.1 Suricata suricatta | reverse complement strand
ACAGTCTTTGATAGCTGCTTTAATCCAAGTGCATCTTTAAGACACTCATTTCCACTGAATCCATCCTGAGTCTGAAAACAATAATAAATAAATAAACCCTCCACCCCTTCTCATTTGGCTCCAAGTCCCCTTGTGAACTTTCTCAGCATTTCTTCACTTTCTAGAATGTAGGAAAAAATTCATGCTGGGCCATTTCTTCTCTTCACCCTCTCCTTTTAGGCAGGGCCATGTTATAAATCTGTGGCCTTGAATCAGAGGGGCTTCCATTTAGAAGCCCCACCAGTAAATAACATGTCACTTTGGGCAAGTCACTCAACCTCTCTGATCTTCATTTGGGCATTAGTAACATTAAGGGTAATTATATCGTACAATGTATATGAAAGAATCTGAAGCTTTGTGTGATATAAAAACATGACTTCCCTTCCTCAGAACCTCATTTCTGAGTCATGCACCTGCTTAATCATCAGAGCTGAAATGACTGCTCATAAAATCTCTTTAAGTAATAAATGTCTTAGGAACCTGTTCAACTTCT
>NW_021909376.1:0-532 GCF_006229205.1 Suricata suricatta | reverse complement strand
CTACCTTGCCACTCGCTCTCAACAGATGACTGTGCCTCCTAATAATTACAGAGAAAATAGAAGCCATCAGACCATTTCTCTTGCTCTTCCACCACCACCGAGCACATAAGCTTACCTGCATCACTTTCTTCCGTGGGCCTTCCTGCCTGTTACGATGTGACATTTTCAAAGATGGAAAAAAGGCACAGCGATAAGATAACAGGCATGTTCATTCCAAGGGGAAAAAGAAACCATTTTATTTCGGGGGAATGTTAAAACAAAGCCATATACAATTTGTAACAAATACAATTGTTTGTTCCCTAGTCCTGAATAATTACAGTATATACAAATTCAATAAGGCACTGGTTCCCCAAAATAACACAAATGAATCTTCTTTTGAAACAGACAACAAAACCCCTTATATACTGCCAACTTTTCTCTGAAAATACGGCATTGTTCTTTGTTTTGTTTTACAAAAGGAATCATAATTTCTAAGTTAAATCACTTCTGATGCCCCTTCCTTCATTTCTGCTGCTATGTGACTGAGTTTTCT
>NW_021909375.1:0-532 GCF_006229205.1 Suricata suricatta | reverse complement strand
GAAATGGAAATAGAAGATTTTTTATCCATTGATAAAGGAGGAAAAAGAGAATAAAGCAAGGACAGAACTCCGCAATGACAGCAAGAACAATAGAAACAGAATTCTGATTTGAATTATTGTGTATGAGAAGCTGAAAGTTTTTTGTAAAAACCTCTTAACTATCTGAGCCACCTAGCCACCCCATGAGATTTCCTTTTTTAAAAAATGTTACCCAGTGCTCTCTTCTTAACCTTCCATTGATGTTTTGAATAATGCTGTAATTCTAGACACCTGCTCCTTGCAAAAACAAATCCAAAGCTCTCAGTATATGTGCAGCAATTCATAGTCAGATATTTCTTGACAAACTCTACAGCTGTCATTTTTCATTATGAACAGCATCTTGATACATTATTCAATGCCATGTTTCCCTAAAACTTTAATTCATGTAACGTAAAAATTAGAAGTTTTTTTTTTCTATTTTGCTTTTCTTATCATCTTAAAAGATGAGTTTCCTTGTGATCAGGTCTTGCCTCATTCTAGTCTATGCCACAAA
>NW_021909374.1:0-532 GCF_006229205.1 Suricata suricatta | reverse complement strand
CATGGAAACCAACTTGACAATAAACTATAAAAGAAAAATAAATAAATAATAGAAATAAAAATAGAAATAAAGCTATTCCATTGTCTGTGTTGAAAAGGCTGTCATTAATCTTGTTGTTGCTCCTTTAAAGAGAATGGGGTTTTTTTTGAACCTTTTAAGATTTTTCTTTTTATCTTTGGCTTTCAATAGATTGACTATAATGTGCCTGGTGTGTTTTCCTTTGTATTTATCTTCCTTATGATTCATTGAGCATCTTGAATCTCTGGGATATCTTCTACCAGTTTAGAAAATTTCTCTGACATTATCTCTTCCAATATTGCTTCTGCCCATTCATTGTCTCTGCCCTGTCTCGGGCTCCAATTATATGTTCTATTAGACCTTTTGTTTGTGTCCCACATGTCTCTTTTGTTCCCTTCTTTTCTTTTCCCCTTTTGACTCTGCACTTTGGTTTTGGATATTTCTTATTATCCTGATTTCCAGTTCCCTGGCACTACCTTCTCCCATGTCCAGTGTGCTCTTCAACATATTTTTC
>NW_021909373.1:0-532 GCF_006229205.1 Suricata suricatta | reverse complement strand
GCGGCCCCCCCTCGGGGAGGACAGAGCCAGGTCGGATTCCTCCCAGGGGAGCCGGGGGTCAGCGCCCCCGGGAGGCACAGGCCAGCTCCGTCTTCCCGGTCCCTGAGGGCGCGGCCAGCCTCTCCCCCTCCGTCACTGCGGGCTCAGGTCTCTCTTAGGCGATGAGGGGGGCGCCTTCCGGGACACCCTCTCTGTTACGTGCACCGTGTGTCCCCCTCTGCGCAACCCAAGGACGTGTGCAGGCAACATCTGCAGAAGAAAACGGTAAATAAGTAACTGCAATAAGTCACGTCACTTGTACAAGCCTCCTCGGTCGCGTAGACGCTCCACAGGGCGGGGCGTCAACCCCCTCCCCCTGCATTTCTGGCCCCGACCGGAATGAAGCCAGGGCCTCGGCCAGCGGGGCAGGGACGCTGGGGACATCGCCACGGCGGCACCGAGCTCCGAGACCCAAACCCACGCCCGGTGGGAAAGGGGTCAGCTAGCTCCTCTGTGTCTCAGGCAGGGGCCAGGACCGGGCTGAGTGACCCAC
>NW_021909372.1:0-532 GCF_006229205.1 Suricata suricatta | reverse complement strand
TCGCGTTGCCAGCAGGACGGGGAGGCACCTGCCGCGTTGTGCCCTGGACAGAGCCAGCCTCCGCCCTGTGCGTGGAGCGGCCGGAGGCTCTTCTGGAAGCGGGTGTTCCCGGAAACACACGAGACACTGACGTCACCTCGAGGGTCACTTGCAGCCCGCTCTCTGAGTGCCCTCGGCCACGCTGTCACCTTCCATTTCGTGGGAATGCATTGCACGACCCAGGTTTCTCTGCATGTTGGACCCGCATTTTAAATCATCCCACAGGGGTGCTGGCCCATGGCCCTTGTCACCCAGCCTGGCCTCGGACTTCCAGGTCATTCCCTTCCAGTCTTGGACCTGTTTGTCGTCCAGAGGGAAGGACAGTGGACCCGCGAACGACTAGGCTTTAACCTTGGGTCCACTTATACAGAGTTTTTTCCATAACAGGACTGTAAGTGTTTTTTCTCTTTCTGACGATCTTCTTAATAATATTTTCTTTGCTCTAGCTTCTTTTATTGCAAGAACGCAGCATATAACCCACATAACATACACA
>NW_021909371.1:0-532 GCF_006229205.1 Suricata suricatta | reverse complement strand
GCTTCTGTATTTTGCAGTTCTGTTGTTAGGTGCTTATGTGTTTATGTTTAGCATGGTGTGTCTTCCTGGTAAGTTGACTCTTTCCTCATTATGTAATATCCCTTTTTATCCCTGGTTATTTCCTCTTCTCTGAAGTCTAGTTTGCCTGATAGTAATATAACCACTTCTTCTTCTGATTATAATTTGCATAGTATTATTCGCTGGCTTTTTTAACTTTTATTCTATTTGGACCATTATATTTGAAGTGAATTTCTTACAGAATATATCATGATTTTTTTTATCCATTCTGACACTTTTAGTTGGCATAGACTATTCACATTTAACATAATTACATATATGTTTGGGTTGAGGTCTGCCATTTTTTTTTTAAATTCTGTTCCCTGTTTTTCATTTCTGTCTTTCCCCCTTTTGGCTTGTTTGAACATTACTTCATATTCCATTTTAATTTACCCATGGTGTTTTTTTTTTACTAAATGTCTAAAGCTTTGTGTGTGTTTTTGTATGCGATTGCTGTAGGGATTACAGTGTGCAT
>NW_021909370.1:0-532 GCF_006229205.1 Suricata suricatta | reverse complement strand
GTGTGGGAGGAAGGAGCCCAGGGTCTACATTCCAACACATCTGACGAACACTCAGACTACAGCTTGCCTACCTACGGAAACCCCAAAGCCAACCTCTGAAATGGACTCTGCCGATTAATCACCACCCAAAGGACATGAAAGCGCTGAAAGACGTAACAGAAAACCAAACCGAACCGAAAACACGTAGCTCTGATCCTGCACAGATAAAGGCAGGAAGAATGTTTTTTATTCCCATACACAAATACCTCTGTGTGGTTTCTCCCAGTCACACCCAGCTCACGGAAAAAGTTTCACTACACGGACCTTTTCCTCTTCTGGTAAGTCCCTCGGTGTTCTCTACGGCTGACCTGTCAACCGGGACCAGCCCTTCCCACCCCCTCCCTTCTGCGCTCCCTGAGCCTCACCTGCCCACCACTGAGACCAGCCCTTCCCAACCCCTCCCTTCTGTGCTCCCTGAGCCTCACCTGCCCACCGAGACCAGCCCTTCCCACCCCTTCCCTTCTGCGCTCCCTGAGCCTCACCTGCCCACCAC
>NW_021909369.1:0-532 GCF_006229205.1 Suricata suricatta | reverse complement strand
AAATCTTTTACCATTTCAAATAATTAATAAAATGAAAGTTGGACAATAACAGACCATGTGTTTGTACGATCTACATCCCGTGGAGAATATCCCATTTATAGAGGCACCCGTTAGCTTTGCCTCAATGTGAAGGAAGATTTAACAAGACTCTTGAAAGTGTAAGCTGTGTACTAACTGTATCCAGAATAACTTTGAGTGGTAATTCCAGGGGCCCCATTCCAGCTACTGAAGCAAAATCTCTTGGGGGATGTGGCCAAAGGATCTGTCCTTTGAGCAAGCTCCTCGAGTGATTCTTGTTCCCATTCAGGTGTTCGGGCCATTCAAAAATATCAGGGCTTCCATTATACACATGCTAGATAAGTAGTGGTCATAATAGTTTTCATCTAAACTTTGGAAGGTTAAAGGAGGTTATTCATAATCATGTGGGGAATGTAAGTGTAAACAGGACTGGCCTGGCAAACCAGAAATAAGGTCACCTTGCAAATAAATAAATACCACTCTGTCTAAGTGAGTACTTATTATGTTGTATTAC
>NW_021909368.1:0-532 GCF_006229205.1 Suricata suricatta | reverse complement strand
AAAAAATAATAAGTAATATCCTCAATAATAACACATTACACCTTTCTTCTTCTCTTATTAAGATAGAGGTAAGACTCTAGAAATTGCATATGTTTCCTTAGACTACTTTGCATTCTTAAGCAACTATCTTTGTTGTGAATACAGATTTACAGGGGAACATCCTATGCCTTTTTGGACTATGAAACTGTTCCTTTGTGTCAAATTCCAATATCTTAAATAAAGGGGGTCCCTTTGTGCCAAAGATGCTAACTCACAGTTTTTATTGTTTAGGTTTAAACAATTGGGGCTTTTTGCTTGTTTGTTTCTCCAAAATATATTGTATAAAATAAATAATTCCATAGATTATGAAATGGACAAACTTATGCAGAATTGGATGCAAATCCTATCTTGAGATCCAATCAGAGATTATTGAAACTGAAGAAATTAGACCTGTTCTGTGAGAGACAGGTCCTAATAACTTCAGTTATTTTTCAGTGTTCTCATTTTTCTAGAGATGATCAGATTTCCTGCCCAAAAGAAATGAAACTTAGAA
>NW_021909367.1:0-1293 GCF_006229205.1 Suricata suricatta | reverse complement strand
GGGTGAAGGTTGCCGATGCGCACACTGAGAACATTCATCACCGCCCTCCCCACAAATCTCTACCCCACTGTTTCCCTGCCCGGCTCTGACACCTTCTGTTTTCATTCTAAAAGAGTGTGCTACCCGGAAGGGTCAGTTCAGTAATCCCTTCACCTTTGCTTCTGAGCACCATCACCTCCTTCTGTGGGCTTCCTTGCACATCCTGCCTCTCTCAGATGGCTGCCCACTCCGCGGCCCTCTGCGGCAGACACCCTGGGATATCTGTAGACTTACTTCACCCAGGCTGCTTGGCCTGCAGCGGCCCCACCACTTACCCACCAGAGCCCTGCCCCCACCTCAGCCACCAAGACTGCCTCTGCGCAAACCCAGAGAGAGCCCCGTGGGCACTGCAGCCTGTGCCCTGTGTGCACTCACTTCCCCTGATGAATTGGTTCTCACGGCCTCAAAGGAGGGAGAGAGAAGGCCAAGCTCAGGGCGCAGCCAGAACGGAAGGCTGCTAAGTCATCCTGGAAGGTTGGAACCCAGACTGCTACACCCACATTGCAGTGGCGAGCCCGAAGGCTCCACTCCCACAGGACACATGAATACACCTGGGAGACGACCTGAGCCTAGAAAATGCCCAGACTCCTCAAGCTGAGGGTTAACACAAAGAGATTCTGGACCAGTGGTTGGCAGGTGCCAAAGTACATCCCCCTGGCAGGCGCTGGGAAGACACAAGGTGCACCCACCCCACATAGCCACGCCCTCACAGAGGCCTGGGCCACCACAGAAAGCAGAAACTATTTGGGCACTGGGCTTGTGGAGCAAATGCAAAGTAACCATGTTTCTTGCTTAGGAAAACAGAGGGCCAAGGGAAAATCGTCTTAAGAGAATAGAACACTTGTTTAAATGGCTCTTAGATTGGAAAAAACGAATAAGACTTAGAGCTGTAGAGCTCACCACTGGCTGCAGAAGCTGACTGCGGGTTTGGCAGCACGCGGGTCACAGCTGGGGTCCGTGAGCTGGAAGCCAGGGCTGGAGGAGTTACCTGACCCACGAGGACAGGCCTACAGGAGGAGGGATGCCAGCAGAGGTGGGGCTGGGGCCTGACCCCCCCCCCGAGCAGTCCCGGGCGAGGAAGGACACCCGGGGGCCGAGTGCGGGGTGGTCGGGCTGAGGGCCCTGCCCTGCTGAGCTGCCAACCCGCAGGCCTCAGTTCCGAGAGTCCAGGAGAGGCAGTAAGACTGTAGCTATGTCGGGAGCAAGAAGGCGCCCCGCAGACCAAGAAAATTGTACTTTTAAACATCTGGCGAT
>NW_021909366.1:0-532 GCF_006229205.1 Suricata suricatta | reverse complement strand
TGCGTCTCCCTCTCCTGCCCCCCTTTTTCTCTCCCTCCCTCAGGAGAAGGACCCGCGACAATTCTCTGCCCTGCCAGTCGGGGCGGACGAAACAGGTACCCCCAACGCCGGGGACGAGCGGCCCGGCCCGTGGGATACGACAATAGTAACCTGATGATTCTCCAGAGAATTATTATGCGTGAAAAATTCCAGTCATAAAAATTTATATACTATAGGATTCCATTTATACATTATTCTTGAAATGAAAATATTGTAGAAATGGGGAACATATTTGTGGTTGCCTGGATCGAAGGAGAGGCTGAGAGTGCAAGGCTGTGGTGATAAAAGGGAACGTGAGGGACTCTTGCAGTGATGGAAATGGTCTGCATATTGACGATCAATGTCAGTTCCCTGCTTGTCATGCACCCTAGTTTTACAAGATGGCGCCATGAGGGACACCAGGTAAAAGGCACAGGCGATCTTCCAACTGCATATGAATCTGTATTTATATCAGGATAAAAATTTTAATTAAAGAATAAAATTAAAGTAATAA
>NW_021909365.1:0-532 GCF_006229205.1 Suricata suricatta | reverse complement strand
AAACCAGGATCTCTGTCCCCAAAACATGGAGAATGAAAACCAGACAAAGTGTTGCTCTGCAAATCACAACGATTCATTCTGCATCACCTTCGTGAACGGGTCATACCTTTTCCCCGAAGTTGGGAATCCGGTCCCCATGGGGGACACAAACCTGGAATGGGTTAGTATTCCCTGATTTGCAGATGAAATATCTGAAAACTGATGCTGCAAAAGTATGGTGACTTTAAACGTGACCAAGGGGTGCTCGGTAAGTCGCGCCGACACATTCTGCACTAGATTTGTCCACTGGTCATGTCGTTTTCCCGGAGTTGCAAATCGGGTCCTTATAGGGGCTCATCCCTAGCATGAGTTAGAATTTCAGGATTTGGAACCCCCCGTGCAGAAAAACCATCTGAACCCTGATCACATTTCAGGAATGATGTAGAGGCCAACGAGTTGTGCTGGCTCAGCTGAAACGCGGTCAGGAGTCCTGCTTAGGGCACTCTCACTTGCTGAAAAACAAGGAAGCCAGGATCCCTTTCCCCATGCTGCA
>NW_021909364.1:0-532 GCF_006229205.1 Suricata suricatta | reverse complement strand
AATTAACTCAAAATGGCTGAAGGACCTGAATGTGAGACAGGAAACCATCAAAACCCTCGAGGAGAAAGTAGGAAACAATCTCCTTGACCTCAACCGCAGCAATTTCCTACTCTACACATCCCCCAAGAACAAAAATGAACTCTTGGGACTTCATCAAGATAAAAAGCTTCTGCACTGCAAAGGAAACAATCAAGAAAACTAATAGGCAACTGATGGAACAGGAAAAGATAGTTGCAAATGACATGTCAGATAAAGGGCTGGTATCCAAAATCTACAAGGAACTCACCAAATTCCACACCCAAAAGACAAATAACCCAGCAAAGAAATGGGCAGAAGACATAAACAGACCCTTCTCCAAAGAGGACATCCAGATGGTCTACAGGCACATGAAATGATGCTCAGCATCACTTATCATAAGGGAAACACAAATCAAAACCACACTGAGATACCACCTCACGCCAGTCAGAGTGGCTAAAATGAACAAAGCAAGAGACTATAGATGTTGGAGAGGGTGTGGAGAGATGGGCACCCT
>NW_021909363.1:0-532 GCF_006229205.1 Suricata suricatta | reverse complement strand
CGGCCTCCGCGGGGGTCGCAGGAATGGGGGAGCCCCGGTCTCCACTAACCTGCTTGCTCCTGCTTGTGTCTCTAAAGACTGCTTCTTGGAGAGCATCTCTGACATTGACGAAGAGGAGCTAACAGGTACGGAGCTACACGCAGGTAGGAATCAATGAGAGAGGGTTCCTGGGAACAGTTGGCTTATACCTGCTGCTTTGTAGGCGGAGCGTGGGAGGGATGAAATCAGAAAGACAAAGCAGGGATGTGTGATGGCTTGTTTTGTTCTTGTAATATAATAGTGGGATCTTTACATATAATAGAAGGAAGTGTTCTGCCTCTGGGCTCTGAATGTGCTCTGTTGGTAATCATCTTTTTTTATTATGAGTGTTTGAGCCAAGCTGGTTACCATACAGTGTAATAATGGTTTCAGGATTAGGATTTAGTGACTTATCACTTCCATGTGACACCCAGTGCTCATCCCCACCGAGTGCCCTCCTAATGCCCGTCACCTGTTTAGTCCACCCCTCCACCCAACACCCTTCCAACAACAA
>NW_021909362.1:0-532 GCF_006229205.1 Suricata suricatta | reverse complement strand
GCACTCGGACAAGTGTCCTCCCGTTTTCTAGCTACTGCTCACGCACGCACTGCTCGTTATTTTAACAGGCTATCTGCTGGGGCCCCCGGGGGGCTCCGTGGGCTAAGCGTCCAGCCTGGGATTTGGGCTCACATGATCTCACTGTTCATGGGTTTGAGGCCCGCATCAGCCTCCACGCCGGTAGAAGGTGCTCTCTCTCTGCCCCTCCCCATTCATTCAAAAGGGGCTCAAGTCCTCACTGGGTGTTCGGCCTAAACCAGGTGGGTTGAACTCTGCTGTGGACCCTCCGGCCGTGCACGGGGCACAAAGATGAGGACACTGTGCGTCCCCAGCGCGGGACAGGGTGCGGGAGACCCGGGGGCAGCCGCAGCCACATAAGCCGCCGTGCGGTATGCTGAGGACTGCACCAGGGAGGCCGGTGGAAGGATGCCCCAAATCCGTCCCTGGGAGAGTTGGGGGGGTGCAGTCCACAGAAGTGGAGTGACTTTTGAGAAAATCCTAGTGGCGTTCTCTGGGGTTTAGGAGATCTGGG
>NW_021909361.1:0-532 GCF_006229205.1 Suricata suricatta | reverse complement strand
GTGCTTCAGGTGGTTTTGGGAGGGATGGAGGAAAGGGGAAGGATGCTTGGTCCAGTTTTCTTTATAAAAAGAGAAAGGAAGGAAAGGGCAGCAGGCCAGCATGGTTCCAGATAGACCGCGGCTGGGTTTCCGCCTGCGTCTCTCTGCCTCTCCCATCAGACCCTGACCCTTGGGAGAAAATGCCCGGGAGCAGCGTGTGGTCCTCTTAACTGGTGCTGCCGGCTCGGAGCCCCTCCGCTTGGGAAATATGTGAGGAGACAGCACCTGGCTCCTGGCGGGCTGTGCAGGGGCGCCCAGCACCACAGTGCCCTCGGCGTGCCCTCGGCCGCCTGCACTCGGGGCCCCCCAGGCCCCTCCACACGGAGAGCCAGCCAGTCCACGAGGAAGCCTGCAGACGCTCAGGTTTGTGGTCCCACGGGTCTGGCTGGGGCCACACTGTGTGGCGTGTGTGTGTGTGTGTGTGTGTCTGTCCACCTTGGGGCACGCCCTTGCTGGGCGTCCTCTGAGCCGGCCAGGTTCGTGGGCCAGGGAC
>NW_021909360.1:0-532 GCF_006229205.1 Suricata suricatta | reverse complement strand
CATCCGGAAATAACAAACATAAAAGTTGGCTATGATGATAAATTTGGAGAAATATGAGAAAGATAAGTCCTAATTTAATAATTCAGGGTTGTAGGAAATGTCTGTATGCCAAGGATTCCCAGGGATCTTATTAGAATCAATGTTTAACTGGTAAATTAGAATGGGACATACATGAGAGACAGATCAAGCATACTTTTATGCAAGAATATTTTGGTTCCTCAGAAATGAGGTTTAGGTCACCATGCCAGTAGCTAAGTAGGGTGCTGACTGACAGAAACACACACACATATATATACATGAATATGTAAAAAATAAAGGATATGTATCCAGAATATATAAAAAACAGAAGTCTCAAAACACTACAATAAGAAAATGAAATTTAAACAATGGATACATATATACGTACAAATGTTATCAAAGATAATATACAAATGTCAAGTTAGCATAGTCAAAGATTATTGCTCTGCATTATTGGTCATCAGGAAAATAAAATTAAAACCCTAATGGGGGCACTGCCTATATCTATTAAAAT
>NW_021909359.1:0-532 GCF_006229205.1 Suricata suricatta | reverse complement strand
GTGAGAAGAGCAGATGTTTGCCTAGATGTTGGCCCTGCCATACAGATGGGTCACTCGGATAAAATTTGTTACTAACCCTTATTCTGGGGAAGACCCCTGAGTTAGATTCTTGGGTGTGGTTAAGGGAGGGACCAATGTTACCCATCAGCCTGTAGAGTCTCAGGGGGCTTCAGCTTAAAATAATCCACATACCAAAGTGGCATCCCACCCTCTCTCCTGACATGTCCCCAGCACCACTCAAGTTCCCCATGACTCCCACTCCTGAGGGCTGGGCAAAGCCTCTCCTGATCCATCCTGGCCGTGTTCCTGGACATTAGCCATTGCCTGGGTGGTACAGAGGAGGCACTTGGAAGTCTCGTGCTTGGTCAGAGCTGCTCCCAAACACAGAGTGGAGAGCAGTGCTTACAATAAGGCTGAAGTGTAATGCCCCCCCCATGTAGAGAATCCGGGCCATGGCGGGGGCAGGATGTAGGATTTCCCATACCATCCTTTGCCCTGCTCAGACACACCCTGGCCTGTAGACGGCTCAGGA
>NW_021909358.1:0-532 GCF_006229205.1 Suricata suricatta | reverse complement strand
ATCAAGATCCACCCAAGGCCCGGCCCCCTCGTTCCCACCCTGCGCCCCACAGCCTGTGCCCCAGGACCCATCTTCTTGACCTGCTTCCTCACTGGCCAATGGCGAGTCTGAGTGGTGGTAAGCAGGGCAGGGTGCGAGCTGGGCCAGGGGCCAGGACTCCTGCGGGGGGACTGCACCGGCCCCCACCTTGGATAGAGACTGACCTGGATAAGTTATCCAGGGAGCTGGGTTCACAGGTCCCTTCTGCTGCCTGAGGATTTCCAGAGAGTTGTACACACTTCCCAAATACACAATCTGAGGAGGAGGGGAGGGAGGGAGAAGCCCAGTCAGCTGGGGCAGCAGATCCCGGTGATTCGGGGCAGGTAATCGTGCTTTCTCCAGTTTCCCAGGCTGGCCCTTTGCCGTCTCCTTATCCCCCACACGCCTGCACGCCTAGTCCCACACCCTTTGGGAGCCCCATCAGCTTTCCACCTCTTGCCCCTGATGCCCATTTGCTCAAGTGGGTACCAAACATTCAAAATGGTTCCTTACA
>NW_021909357.1:0-532 GCF_006229205.1 Suricata suricatta | reverse complement strand
CAGAAAGCCAAAGAAGCAAGGCCAATAATGACACAGGAGCTTGAGGATTGAAAATTTGGATCACCTAATAGTCTTTTATCATTTACTAATTTTGATGATTGTGTCAAGGTTATATAAGAGAATGTTCTTGTTCTTAGAAAGTATCTGCTAAGATATTTTGTGGTAAAGGGGTAAAAAGTCTCCAGTTTAACTCTTGAATCATTTGCAAAACTGTAGTATGCATTACATACAAATATAGAGAGAGATGATGAAAAACTAAATGAGAAAAAAATATCAACAATTGGTGAATCGGGGTAAAAGTTATATGGGAGTTTTTCATACTTTTCTTGCAACTTTTCTGTAAATGTGTATTATATCAAAATAAAAAATTGAAAAAAATACTGGCTTCCTGACCAGGTAATGAGATTTGGATGACTTCACTATATAAGACACTGACTGAGGCTAATGCATGCCAGAAATGGCTGATGGAAAGGAAAGGAATGTTGTAACTACCAACCATGTGACCAGCTGCAGAAGTGAGAGCTAAGGAAGA
>NW_021909356.1:0-1293 GCF_006229205.1 Suricata suricatta | reverse complement strand
AGGGGAGGGTCAGAGAGAGGGAGATACAGAATTGGAAGCAGGCTCCAGGCTCTGAGCTGTCAGCACAGAGCCCGACGCGGGGCTCGAACCCACTAACCGTGCGATCATGACCTGAGCCGAAGCCATAACCGACTGAGCCACCCAGGCGCCCCTGTGGTATTTTTCACATAGTGCCTTCCCACTTTCTTACGGGTGAGCCGTGTGACGTGTGTTGGCCAATGCAGCATCAGCAAACGTGACAGAGGATTCCTGAATATGCCCTTTACTCTTCCTGCTTGCTTGGTGTGGCTGCTGGTTGTTTTTTTTTTTTAAGTAGTCTTTATTTTTTAGAGCAGTTTTAAGTTCACAGCAAAACTGAGTGGGAAGTTCTCATATTCCCCCACCCCACCGCCCACCCAACCTCTCCCTCCGTCAACATCCCAAATCAGACTGCCACCTCTGTTGCAACTCATGAACCTACAACGACACATTATTATCATCCAAAGTCCATGGTTTGCATGTGGATTCACTCTTGTTGAAGTGATATGCATTTAAGTTTCCTCCATGTCTTCTCATTGCTCAATATCTCATTTCTTTTCAGTGCTCTGTGATGTCACACTGTGTGGCTACACCATAGTTGACTTAGCTCCTCACCTACTGAAGAAAGTCCTCACTGCTTCCGGAGTGTGGCAGGTGTGCCACATAAAGCTGCTATAAATGCCCGCGTGCAGGTTTTGCATAGACAAACATTTTCAACTGATTTGGGTAAATATCAAGGAATGTGATTGCTGGATTGTATGGTTGGTGAGATTATGTTTAGTTATGCAAGAAACCGCCACACTGTCTTCCAGAGTGGTGTACTCCCACCAGCAGTGAGCGAGAGTTGCTGCCGCTCCCCGACCTCCCCGACATTTGGCAGTGTCAGTGCTTTGGGTTTTGGGCTTTCCAACAGGTACGAGGTGGTGTCCCGTTGTTGTTTTAATTTGTATTTGCATAGGGCATGTAACACGGACCATCGTTTCATATGATTATTTGCCATCCGTCTATCTTTTTTTGTATGACGTCTGTTCAGATTTCTTGCCCAGTTTTTCATTGGACTGTTGGTATTTTTGTTGAGTTTTAAGAGTTCTTTGTAAATTTTGGAGAATAGTCCTCTATCAGTTATGTCTTTTGCAACTGTTTTCTCCCACTCTGTGGCTTCTCTTCTTATTCTCATGACAGTGTCATTTGCAGAGCAGAGTTTTTAATTTTAATGAAGTCTAGCTTATAGGGCCACCTGGGGGGCTCAGTCGGTCAAGCGTCCGACTTTGGCTC
>NW_021909355.1:0-532 GCF_006229205.1 Suricata suricatta | reverse complement strand
AAAAAACCCTCAGCCTAATCCTCAGAAGCACTTCCCTTGTATTCTTTCTTAGAATTCCCATCCTTTGCTTTAATTACTCATCTGTTTGTCCATGTCACCCATTTTTTCCATTAGAGTTCTTACCATTATTAATCATAGATATTTTAAATTGCTGATCTGGTCATCCCAACATCCTTGCCATAGATGAGCCTGGGTCTGATAGTTATGTTGTCTCTTCAGACTGTGTTTTTTGCTTTTTTACATGCCTTCTATCCTTTCATTGAAAGCCAGACATGATGTAATGGAAATAAGGAACTAAGGTAAATATGCCCATTGTGTGATATTTTGTGTGTTTTTTTCTGGCTAGAAGTTAGGTTATGTTTACTGGTTGCTATAACTAGAGTGTCAGAAGCTAAAATTGCCTCTAGTATTCTTTTTTGTCTCTACTGTTGTCTTTTGACTTTCCTACAGAGTCCTAAAGTGGGGTCTGAGGGTAATTTCAGATATAATCTCCTATTAGTAGATAGGAGCCTTATTGATGTAAAGGACAAGT
>NW_021909354.1:0-532 GCF_006229205.1 Suricata suricatta | reverse complement strand
CCAGGAACCTTGAGATCATGACCTGAGCTGAAATGAAGAGTCAGATGCTCATCCAACTGAGTCCCCCAGGTGCCCCCAAAGCAATACATATTTAAAAGCAAAAGAGAACTATCTTATGATTCAGCAATTGCAGTACCCTATGCGGTATTTACCCGAGAATGCAAAAACATTAATTCAAAGGGTTACTTTCACCCCTATGTGTATAGCAGCATTATTTATAATAGCCAAGATACGGAAATAGCCCAGGTGTCCACCAATGGATGAATTGATAAAGAAGATGTGGGTGGGGCACCTGGGTGGCTCAGTTGGTTAAGAGTCCAACTCTTGATTTCGGTTCAAGCCATGTTCTTATGGTTCATGGGTTCGAGCCCCACATCAGGCTCTGTACTGGCAGTGTGGATCCTGCTTGGGATTATATCTTCTTTCTGTCCCTCCCTTGTGCTTTGTCTCTCTCAAGATAAATAAATAAACCTTAAAATTGTTAAAATCTCTTTTAAAAAAAAAGAAGATATGGCATATATATATATATATA
>NW_021909353.1:0-532 GCF_006229205.1 Suricata suricatta | reverse complement strand
ACTTGAAGAATTGGCTTTACCCAAGGAACTGAAAGACTCATGAATGAAAACGATTAATAGGTTGCTGAAAGAGACTGAAATCATATATAGGCGCAAAGCTCGCCCTCGTCCATGGGTTGGAAGACGTGGTGCGGTGTGAATACCAATACCACCCAATGCCGTCTTCAGAATTGATGCAGTCCCTGTCAAAACCCCAACAACTTTTTTGCCAGAAAAGAAAAACCCATCTTAAAATTCATATGGGATTGCCATGGACTCAAACAGCCAAATTATCTCAAAAAAGAACAAAACCAGAGGGCTCGTGTTTCCGTATGGCAAAACTTGGTACAAAGTAATCAGAGCAGTGTGGCCTGGACAGAGACACCCCACACACAGACCCCCGGAGCACAGCCAGAAACAGGCCCATGCACGGAGGGGTCAGACAGATCTGAGCAGCATGATGAGACCACTTATGCGAAGATCCGTCCCCCCAACAAACAATGCGCCACCCTGGACCTCTACCTCACATCACGTACAAAAACAAGCTCAAAAT
>NW_021909352.1:0-532 GCF_006229205.1 Suricata suricatta | reverse complement strand
TTCTTTTTTATGGCTGAGTAATATTCCAAGATGGCTGGGTATATCACATCTTCTTTATTCTTCTATCAATGGAAATTTGGGTAGCTATCATATCTTGGTTACTGTAAGGAATGTTTCAATGAACATAGGGGGGGCATACATTTTTTCAGATCAGTGTTTTTGTTTTCTTTTGGTAAATAGCCAGTAGTGGAATTACTGGTTTATATGATAACTATATTTTTTAATTTTTTGAGGAAACTTCATACTATTTTCCATAATGGTTGCACCAGCATGCATCCCCACCAACAGAGAGCAAGGTTTCCTTTTTCTCTACATCCTGGCCAATGCTTCTTATCTCTCATCTTTATTTTTTTAGTCATTCTGACAGATGTAAGGTGATATCTCATTTTGGTTTTGATTTGCTTTTCCCTGATAAGTGATATTGATCATCTTTTCATGTATCTTTTGGCCAACTTTGTCTTTTTTGGAAAAATGTCAGTTAGGTCTTCTGCCCATTTTTAAAAAATCAGATAATTTGTGGGATTTTTTTTTT
>NW_021909351.1:0-532 GCF_006229205.1 Suricata suricatta | reverse complement strand
GTGCTCAGGCAAAAACAACTGAGCGGGTCATCTTCTGATGGAAGGAGACCATGCAAACCTGCCTTAACCTCACAAGGAGTATTCTCAACTTGTGAGTCAGAATGGCTCCCGACAACAAATCCATTTCATCTTTTCAGGCATAAGAGCATATACATCGAGTTTAACTTTGTATTCTTCATTATCATCAGTATTTTGATATGTTTCTGAATAGGGACTGATGTACTACTTCCCAATGTGAATTCCGTGACATTCACTCACATTTGATGTTCAATTATATTTTTCTAAATATGTCTTCCAAGTTACCTTCTTTCATGCACTGTCTGGTATACATTGGATATGAAAGCTGTGCCTCATTCATGATGTCATGATGGAGGATTTAAAGGTCATGTGGTTTTTCAAGTATTGATGAAGGATCAAACTCCACATGTAAGCACTGCAATTTTCTCTTCTCTTTCTCTCTTTCTATGCTGTAGGATAGCTATGGAATTGAGCAAGTTGTGAGTTCCAGCTATAGGTGGGACACATTCTTTAC
>NW_021909350.1:0-532 GCF_006229205.1 Suricata suricatta | reverse complement strand
CTCCCCCTTCAGCCCTCAGTTTGTTTTCAGTATTCAAGAGTCTCTCATGATTTGCCTCCCTCCCTCTCCCGAACTCTTTTTCCCCTTTCCCCTCCCCATGGACCTCTGTTAGGTTTCTTCTGTTCCACTTATGAGTGAAACCATGGTATTTGTCCTTCTCTGCCTGACTTATTTCACTTAGCATGACATCATCGAGGTCCATCTACTTTGCTACAAATGGCCAGATTTCATTCTTTCTCATTGCCATGTAGTATTTCATTGTGTATATAAATCACACTTTTTTTCCATAATATTTTATTGTCAAATTGTTTTCCATATAGCACCCAGTTATCTTCCCTTTAAGTGCCCTCCACCATCACCACCACCTCTTTTCCCCCCTCCCCCTTCCCCTTCAACTCTCAGTTCATTTTCAGCATTCAATAGTCTCTCATGTTTTGCGTCCCTCTCTCTCCCCAACTCTCTCTCCCACCTCTGCTCCCCCTGGTCCTCCATTAGGTTTCTCCTGTTTTCCTGCTAGACCTATGAGTGCAAA
>NW_021909349.1:0-532 GCF_006229205.1 Suricata suricatta | reverse complement strand
ATGCGGGGCTCGAACCGTGAGATCACGACCTGAGTCAAAGCCGGACGGTCGACCGACTGAGCCACCCAGGCGCCCCCCAAGACACTGGTTCCTGTCTCGCCTGATTCGGAGTGATGATGGAGCCAGCTTGCTTTGTTTGGATGCCTTGAGTTGAGGGCGAGAGGTGGGGGTGGGAAGGGAGGCAGGGCAAGGACAGAGAACAAAGAGTTCTGGGGCTTGTTGCAGCACCATAGAAACTGCAGTACCACAAACAAACACCAGAAGGAGCAAGAGATTACAAACACCTTAACAAATACACCCGCAAACCTTTAGGATTGGAAAATAACAAGCACAGCAGGAAAGTCACATCCCCAGAAAAAGTTTCAGAAGCCCAGAATCTCTGCCCAGTCTGACTAGGGAAGCTCTTCCTCTGAACAGAACTTCCCATACAGACTAAAAAAGGTTTTTTTTTTTTCAAATATTCAACTTTCAACAACACAAATTCACCAGACTTGCAAAGAAACAGGGAAACATGGCCCAATCAGAGGAACAA
>NW_021909348.1:0-532 GCF_006229205.1 Suricata suricatta | reverse complement strand
ATTTTGGTAAGATCAAGTTAGTGGTAGCATTATATGGCTCCTAAAAGTAGTGCAGAAGTATTTTGCTTTCTAGATCCCTTAAGTTGAAAAAAAAAGATTCATTTGCATTATGAATTTGTTTCATTGATTTTATCACAAATAATAAGAATAATTAAGGGGCACCTGGGTGGCTCAGTCAGGTGAGCCTCCGACTTCGGCTCAGGTCAGATCTCACGTTCGTGGGTTCGAGCCCCACGTCAGGTGCTGTGTTGACAGCTAGCTCAGAGCCGGTCACCTGCTTCCAGTTCTGTGTCTCCTTCTCTCTCTGCCCCTCCCCCTCTCATGCTCTGTCTCTCTCTGTATCAAACATAAATAAAACAGTAAAAAAAATAAAAAAAAGAATAATTAATTACATCTTTTAACAGTATTGCTAGTGAGTCATTTTAGAAAAAAGAATATTCAGGATCTATGGACTATTTCTTGATTAATTTTATTTTAACTCTGATACTTTATTTTTTTGATCTCTATTATTAATTCTTGAATAAAGCCACCA
>NW_021909347.1:0-532 GCF_006229205.1 Suricata suricatta | reverse complement strand
GCGTGTGTTCTCCTGTGTGCCCTTGTGTGTTCTCCTGTGTGCCCCACGTGTGCCCCATGTGTGTGTCCTGCGTGTGGTCTCCTGTGTGTGCCCCGGGTGTGGTCACGTGTGTGCCCCGTGTGTGTGTGCTCCACTTGTGCACATGTGTGCCCCACGTGATCCCCATGTGTGTGCCCTGCCTGTGTTCTCCTATGTGCCCCGCGTGTGTTCTCATGTGTGCCCTGCATGTGTTCTCGTGTGTGCCCTGCATGTGTTATCGTGTGTGCCCCGTGTGTGTTCTCCTGTGTGCCCCGCTTGTGTGCCCCGTGTGTGTTCTCCTGTGTGCCCCGCGTGTGTGCCCTGCGTGTTATTTGTGTTCCCTGCTTGTGTTCTTGTGTGTGCCCCAAGTGTGTTTTTCTGTGTGCCCCGGGTATGTGCCCTGTGTATGTCTCCTGTGTGCCCTGCGTGTGTGCCCCGCGTGTGTTCTCCTGTGTGCCCCACGTGTGTGCCCTCGTGTGTTCTCCTGTGTACCTTGCTTGTGTGCCCCGCATTT
>NW_021909346.1:0-532 GCF_006229205.1 Suricata suricatta | reverse complement strand
AGAGCGATGAGAGAATAAATTTCTGTTATTTTAAGCAAAGTACCAATTTGTGGTACCCTGTCATACCAGCCCTGGGAGATGAAAACCGTAGGGCTGTGCATGTTCGGGCAGACCTAAGGCCTCAGCATAATAACCAGAGATGATGGCGGTGGTGACGATGGACAGAAATGATGGCAAATCAACAGCCGCAGAGACTTCACAGCTACGTGGAGAAGAGGAAAGGGAACAGTGAAGGTACAGGGGGTCAAGGGGGGGCTTCAAGTCCAGGAGCGAGGGGGGTCCTGCTTCTGTGAGCTGGACCGGGGCCTTGGGTATGGACCTTCCAGGTAGGGGTGTCACACTGGTTTAGCCACTATGTCATTAACCCAAAGGACATCTGGGGGAAGGGGACGGTCCTCTGTGTCTGTGAGGACAGGACTCATCCAGCCCAGGGCAGGAGTGAAACAGTCCACGTGCTGGGTGTCTCCGGGCCTCCCACACATGTCCCCTCCCACATGTGTCCCCTCCTGAATGGTGACACAGTAATTCACAA
>NW_021909345.1:0-1293 GCF_006229205.1 Suricata suricatta | reverse complement strand
AGCATAATTGGTAGGACCATTTGGACAGGTCAGTATAATGAGATGCATGGCAGCCAAAAGCTGCCAAATGTTAGTTTGTTTAGAAACTGCCATCAATAGTAGTTGTTAGCAGAGGAGGGACCCAACCATTAGCGTGTCATCTGTTAACTGATAACAAACTAGGTATAAGAATAACTGACCAAGAAGCTGGAGTAGCCATACTTATATCGAACAAAATGGACTTTAAAATAAAGGCAGTAACAAAAGGTGAAGAAGAACACTATAGAAGAATAACTGACCAAGAGGTTTTGGGTGAGTTATTTTTATTATTTAAAAAAAATTTTTTGAGACAGAGAGAGACAGAGAATGAGACTGGAAGGGGCAGAGAGAGAGGGAGAGACAGAATCTGAAGCAGGCTCCAGACACTGAGCCCGACACAGGGTTCAAACCATTGAACGTGAAATCATGACTTGAGTGAAGTCAGAGGCTTAACTCACTTAGCCACCCAGGGAGCCCCATGGGTGAGGTCTTAAAATAATACCTTTAGTTAACAGAGGGCATGAAATTAGACCTATCGTACATTATTTCTTTAGTGTATATCAAATAAAAACCTATTCACATAGGATACATACAAGTCCACCAACGAGGATAACCATTGTTAACGTCAATGAGTGTCCAGTTGTCATTTGAGTTATCATTAGGAAGAGTCTGGAGAGGAGGTGGCTTATTGCAGCGACTTAATTTTTTAGAAATGGAATGCTCACCATCAGTAATAGGGTCTCCACTTCCAAGAGTCAAAACAAATAGAACAAAATGAATGTCTTCCTTTCATGTCAGCTGGAGAATCAGTAATAGGTCCTTAAAGGAGATGGGAAGGCATCCCTTAAGAGCATGATCATAAGAAAAACATATGGGAGAAGAACTGGATTTTCCGAAATAGAAAAAATCAGGATTGATTTGAGGCACCAAGAACTCAACTGTGCTGCCACAGGGTAGATATGGATTGCAAGTGAAAACAGAAAGAGGCTCATTTTCCCACGTTACAGGCCTTAGCATAGGAGGGTTTGGGATAGAAGTCCAATACTGCTGTTTAATGGCGTAACCCAAATGGGCCTGAGAAGACAATAGTGCAAGAAGAGCTACAAACAGTGTAGCTGGAGTAACTGTGGCTCCCCGAGTTTCAACAAGGGCAGTAGCCTCATCTGCTGGGGATTTTAATTATCCTCACGTACAACGAGTGGAGCCGCATGTAGATCGGGTGATTCGGCAGCAGCGACGGGGACAATCTTTCTGCAAGGGAGCTCACTCATGGTC